>NC_056585.1:21202869-21347869 GCF_018340385.1 Cyprinus carpio | reverse complement strand
AACAAGCACTTTATTTAAAATTTTTTAGTTTTTTCTTCATTTTTTTAAAATAACATTTTTAATAGGATGTTAAGGCGGATTCGAAGTTGGGTCATTTGCGTCAAAAGTTAAATCCACTGTCCTTACTCTCCACACTACTGTCTCGGTTCATACTGGACTGGTACAGTATCTTTTGTAATTTTGTCTGGCTCAACCAGACAGTTGTGGGCAGAGTTGCCAGAAAGACTGGCTTATTGCACTTTGTATAAATAGACACTCCGTTAACTGTTACTTGACAGGTTTTCATTGTGCTATAGGCTAGTTAGCTTGCTAGAAGGTTTAAGACATGTTTTGATGGACTTATTACTAGAACTATGACATGGTAACATTATGTTATTCATTTATAATTTGTTTATGCAAGATTACTTAAGATTTGAGCCCAAAAGTTTGGGCATTTTCTTGCAAAACAATGTGCTGGAGCCACATTGTTGATCTTAAATCACGTGTCACATCATCTGATCAGGTTCAGGATGTATGCAGACTCAGTAGCTACTGTATCCTAGATTCACACAGATCTAAATAAAGCAATAAAAGCCTGGTTACAGATGCTCTCATCAATATGGGTGACCACAGCTGGGCCGCCGGCACATCTGCTCTTGAGGTCACCCATCCCTCCACATTATGAGAGTCCATGATGATGAATGTACAGGCCTCTGAGAGAGCGCTGTGGTCCCTATGTGGTCTCATACTCACATTCAGCCAGGTTTAGACTCGCTCTGCTCCAAACCAATTAGCCAGCAGCACGTGTTCTGATGTGCATTTGAAGATACGGTTGAGGTAAAGGCTAATTTAAAAGTTAAAACGACACAGCTAATGACTTGTTGAGCGATCTCTCAGTGCTATTACCCTGTGAAAGGTCATACTGATGAAGGTCTATTGAAGATTCAAACTATAGCACTGAATGCTATGTTAGGACCAGCAAACTTTATGATGACAGTTTCTCTTCTTATACATTTTTTCAATTTAATATCCTAATGTTTTATGTACACTGAAACTTAATTCAGTGTCCGGCCAGTGTTATCCATTAACACTATGAGTTTTGGCCTGAAGTGCCAAAAACAAACCAGGTCATCACCTTAAGTAAGTGGCAATAGAAGAAAGACTTATTCATGTTTGGTAAACTTTATGGGTGCTTTCACACTAGAGTTTGTGGTGCAAACCCGAGTCTGTTTGACGTCAGAGTTTGGTTCATTTGGTTGGTGTGAAAGCTGTTTTCCGAACTCGGGTGCACACACCAGCGAACCACACCCATCAGCTTGAAAAGGTGGTCTGGGGTTCGGTTCATGTGAATTCTGGTACATCAGGGACAGGCCCAAAGCTGAATGCCTCATCTGCAAAGGCCTAAATAACAACTGAAATGAATAACAATTGCAATCTAGTGATAGATAAAATATATGTTACACAGAATATCCAACAAGCACAAAGCTATTTGCTTATGATCATATCTGAAATTACAATGGAATTGTGAGTCCGTAAAGCCTGTAAAGTCTGACTAAAGTGTGAAATTTACTACAGTATTATAAGATACACTACCAATACTTTTTAAATAGAAATTAATACTTTTATTCAGCAAGGATGTGTTTAATTGATCAAAAGTGATAGCAAAAACACTAGTAAAAACGTTACAAAAAATATTTTTTTTTTTATAACTTTCTATGTATCAAAGAGTCCTGAAAAAAAAGGATAATGGTTTCCACAAAAAAATATTAAGCAGCACAACTGTTTTCAACACTGATAGTAATAAGAAAAGTTTTGTGAGAAGCATATTAGAATGATTTCTGAAGGATCATGTGACACTGAAGACTGGAGAAATGGCTACTGAAAATTCTGAATTGCCATGAGGAATAAATTACATTTTAAGTTATATTCAAATAGAAACCAGTTACTTTAAATAATAATTTTGTTTGTTTGTTTAATCAAATTAATGCAGACTTGATGAGAATAAGGGACTTTTTAAAAACTTCTAAAAGATCTTACAACCACAAATCTAAAAGGGATATTTGAAGGTATAGTTGAAACGGATACCCAAAAATGAAAATGTGTCATCATTTATTCACACTCAAATCGTTGCAAACCCATATGACTTTTTTTTTTCTGTGGAACAAAAAAGAATATCTTTTTAAAAATCTTTATAAAATTATGTTTTCAGTAAATCTAAGAAACTTAATTCATTTGATTACATTGCCAATATAACAACTAAAAATCGAAAACTATTGTAAAAGGATGAGAACAACAGCTCAAACCATGCATTGTTTAAAAAAATGAATGGTTTAATAAAATCATAAGAGTCATATTCACACTCAAATCTTTGCAAACCCATATGACTTTCTTTTTTTTTTTCTGTGGAACAAAAATAATATCTTTATAAAAATCTCTGAAAAGTAGCCATAGTCAATGAAGCCTAATGATGTTTTGTGAATGTGTAAAAGGTGAGTTTTTGTTTTTGGTTGAACTATCTGGTGAGGATTAGATATTGTTGGCAGTAGGGTGGTGCAGCAACTGGTAAAAATTAACAAATCTGTCAGCCCCTGCGTGGGCAACACCTTGAGCAATGTAAATCACTTTTTGAGTACTGTAAATCACTTTTTATAAAAACACTGATGCGTGGCAGATTAAGGGGTTAAGAGACAACAACAAAAAAATCGTTGTCAAGTTTGTTTAGAGCAGAATTATACATGTCTGTCCACATAAAATAACTCCACCCTTAGGAAAAATCATGGTCTGTTTGAACATCTCACTGCAATTACAAAGACATAACCTTTATATGAACAAGCGCAGGTCAGTAGACAGCGAGAGACTATCAGACCACACAATCTGAACAATCATTGTCTCACTAAATTTTAATAAGCCTGCATCAGGCTTCCTCTAAAATTTCTGACCTGAAATAAACGAGTGCTTTGAAAGAAATAAACTAAAAAGACTGAAAATTACTAGTCTGAGACTTCCAGAGGTAAGATGTCAAACAGTTGACAGGAGGGGGTCAATTGTTCGCAATAGCCTAAGCCTTTGATTATAAAGCAAGACGATTACCACAACCATCATTAGATAAAACAGAGGCCAGACTTAGAGAGAGCCAATTTGCTTGTCCAAATGTCTGGGTACAAGACGAATAAATAGTTTTCAAACCAGTGTAGCAGGGGAAGATGAGTGGCTAAATGACTCATGTTGGTGGAGTTTATGATGAAAGAATCAGTATTCTGAGATGAAGTCATGCCTACAAAAACTTGAGCTCAGGTGAGATTCTGAACCACAGGACAGCAAAGAGTGATGCGACTATGATTACATCTGTAATAGTTAACTGAATTCTCTCCAAGCAAAACAGAAATGAAACCGATGCTTTATTTGCACCTGAGATGTTTGAGGGAGGAAGATCGCATGTCTGTTCTGGATCTTATTTTGAATTTGTCAGGTCATTAAAGACTGAAATAACAGGGTGGTTCTTACTTCAGCTACACGCTGGCAATGGAAAACACCTTTGGTTTGAAAAGTTACAATTATTATCATAATTTTTTTATTTATATTTTTAATTGGAAGTGAATCAAAGTCTCTCAGGCCATAACCATTTCTCAGCAAAACTAAACAAAGCATTGTTTAACCAGATCATAGGGGAATTATGTTTTCAGTAAATCTAAGAAACTTAATTCATTTGATTACATTGGCAACATAACACCTAAAAGTCTAAAACTACTGTAAAATGATGAGAATAACAGCTCAAACAATGATTTAATTTAAAAAAAATGAATGGTTTAATAAAATCATAAGCTTCACATTTCTGATTTTAAATCTTCAAAAATTGGCCTGCTTTGCTTACTCTTTAAGTTCCTCGCTGTCACCTTGATTTTTGCTCTTTATCAACATTGCTGTGGATTGCCCTTAAAGCAGGCTTACATTTTCTCCTTTTTTACAGCAGCATATCAATCTGTTCACTGTCCTATAGATTTGCCATTTATGTTTGTAAACATTATCCTCTCTAATTGTATGATTCCAGCTGCCATCCGTCTGCAGCTCAACTTTCAAACACAATTAGAGCTGAACAACTTCCCTCTTTTTAATTAGAAGATGAGAACAAGGAAGTGGATTTTACAGTAACCGGCCGTGTGAATTATTTTGCCATTTTGCGGCCGCCCTACAGGCAAATCGGAGGTCAGGAGGGGTCGCATCACGGGCTTGCGCTGCAGACTCGTTTTTTTTCCCACCAAACTGCATCTTGTGTGGCTTCGCAATCTTGCCCCCTCGTCTGCACGGGTGGACGAGGGCCATTCCTCCAACCGCTATCAGCTGAATGTTTAGCTGTGCCCACACTCACAGACAGCAGGAAGCTGTAATGATAGAATTGTATCCAGATGATAAGCCGGGGTCTTTTATAACTCATCAGCCAGCACCATGCTCCATGTGCACTTTGGTGCCAATTTATAGGGCCGGCATGTGAACCTGCTGTTGTTGCTGCCGCTTTGGACCACATCACTTAGATCTGAATCACTAAAGCCAGCCTTTCATCTGAGCTCCTGAACGGCAGCTGGGGAGGAGGGAGAGCGCGAGGGAGGCGTGTCCTCTCCTCCTCACACTAATTACAACCATACAGCTCCTTTGTCATGTCTGAATTGGAGAAAGATCAAATGAAGGCAGCGCTTTGAGCTCGGAGCAGGACGTTTAAGGGCAGACCTGTTCGTATGGGGGAAAGTCTCAGATCGAGAGGGGATGGGAGACTCAGAGAAAGCAAACAATGGCAGTGCCTCAGCTTTACATCTGAGGTTTTCTTCTAGTTAACTGATCGACTGTCACATTAATGTTAATTAAGTTTTAATTTACAGTTGGTGTCGCTGGCAGCTCTCCATGCAGAAGCGGAGTTGAGAGGAGGAGTTTCATTGTGTCATTGTGTCATTGTGTCATTGTGTCTGACTCCACAGAGCACACCTGCGTGTTATTGCCTCATAAAATACCTATTAACACTTAGCTGGACTGAGCTAGTAATATATAACTTTAATTATTAGCTACAAATCTGCCAGAACTATTTTAAAAACAATTCTATTGTTCTTCTGGAGTTCAAGAGAGGTTCATCATTCTTCAGCAGTTCATTTAACTGACACTCTTTTTCACACACATTTCCCCCAAAAGGGCAATATCTTTTGTTTCCACTTGGAACTACTTTCAGTCAAAAGCTGTATGTCAGATTAGCAGACTAACACAGTTTTAGCTGTGGTAATCTCATGTATCATAGGGGACAATAATTCATTTAGATTTGTAGAGTACAGAATTTATAGAATTACAGTACAAGTCATATGTATCTCTTTGACTAGGGTTGTTATTTGTTTTGTAATTTTTTTTATACAGATAACAGTTTGGACACGTTTACTAAAGCCCCCTCTTCTGTAGAGGGTCATCTTACCTTAGCAGTGGGGCAAGATGGTCCCCTTTCATGATTATCATGACAACTAAACTTCTATTCACTTCTTTTGTATATTAGATGATTCATCATGTACAGTACACGCTAAACTCATCTTTACATATGATACAATTTAGCAGCAAATGCACACTGCTTTTAAGAGGGGCACTGTCTCCCTTCTTCATCTTATATATATTCAGTTTTTACCCTTTATTTAGTCCTTCTGAGACAAACTTTTGGCTATATAAAGGCTGCTCCACTTTGCTGCTTATTCTGGCCAAGTACTCAGACTACCTATTATACTGATAAGAGGCCCGCTGACTATTGTAAGATTGCATAGTCCTAAAAGTTAGGGATAAAGTGCAGTCAGCTGGTCATTATCACATAACAAACCCAGGCAGAGCGGAGGGTCCTGTAGGGGACTCTTACATTACTCTCAGAGAAGTTATTTTGCAGTAATGACTAGCTGACTACAATTTATTCCACTTATTATACAGTAACAAGACAAATAAATAATGAAATAGAAAAATATTGTATTAAATTGCTATTACTCCAGTCTTCAGTGTCACATGGTGACAATGTAATATGCTACTCAATAAACATTTCAAAGTTGAAAATATCAAACTTGTGATGATTGGTCAATTTTTTGTTGAAACTGTGATACTTTTTTTTTTGGTATTCTTGGATAAATAGAAACAGCTTTGTTTTAAAATATAAATATTTAGTAAGGTCTTTACTGTCACTTTTAATTTAAATTTATTGCATAATTCATGATCTTACTGACCCCAAACTATTACATGGTAGTGTATGTGAGAAGAAAGAGGCCACAGGTTTGTATATAATCTAGTGGTCACTATTCAAATTATTTGACTGCAGAATGCCTTAATTGACCAATCAGAATCAAGTATTCCAGAATCAAGCCGATTAAAAAGCAAATGTACCATCTGATTGCTGAATGACTTTCAAAGCTGAGCTGTACTGAAGATGTGCACTCTCTCACATCATAACACCTCTAAACACCCAGTGATTCAGGATCTGTCATTTACTATCACCCGTGAAATTTGCCGACAAGACGGAGATTTGCTCTTCCATACTGTGGTGGCTCTTCCTAACACAGTGCTAGACAGCATCTCAAGTTTGCCACCATGCTTTCATCGACTGACTTACACCATCATGATACTACATCAAGTGTTTTAGACCAGCATTTTGCTATCAGTTTTGGTTGTTTTACAAGCGTACGCTATGTAATTAGCAGCAAACAATCCCCCAGCTTAGACAACTCTTCACAACTTCCTACGACAGCAGGCTGTAGTTGTGTTTGGGTCTGAATACTGCCTCCAGTCTTTAGCTGGGTGGGGCATCCAGCATTCAGAAGTGTGTGTGTGTGTGTGTGTGTGTGTGTGTGTGTGTGTGTGTGTGTGTGTGTGTGTGTGTGTGTGTGTGTGTGTGTGTGTGTGTGTGTGTGTGTGTGTGTGTGTGTGCAGGGAAATGTAGGCAGGCTGCACTGGGCCAGCACTGATGTGGTAACACTGCTTCACACACACGTCTAAGGGCAGAGAGTGTGTGAGGATGACTCTCTGGGAACACGAGGGGGCCGGTGCACACACTCATCACTGTGAGATGCTCTGTGGTCTGTAGGGAATGATTCACTTCCCACTCAGCCTGTGTGCAGACGACCAAGCTCTCTATTTACAGAGGTATTATAGTAACATGTGGGCCAATGACAAATAAGAGTGTCCATGAAATGTAGAAATGTAGTCTTTTGTATTCATGTTGGATTCAAGTTTAAAATTTCAAATGCTGTAATCATAAAGTAAAAAGTAAAAAAACATATTTTTCTTACAGCTAGTATAGATGTGAGTGTACATCTTACACATTATTATTATTTTTTTTTTTAACAAATATTTTCAATTATTAATTTAGAAATATATTGTTTTTGGAGTGACACAACACATGATATTACAACCTGAACTAACCGTGCCTTGTCATAAAATATCAAAATACTTGATGTTTTAAGATAAAAGTTTAAAATATTAACGAGCAGGTTTATTCTTTAGATTAAAATATATTTTATATATTTAATTTTAATATATTATATTCAAAATAATAATGAGCACATTTGTTCTAAGAAATAATAATAACACTTTTCTACATAATACCCTAAAAAAAATTAATATCAAACATAATTCAAAAAACAAAAACTATAAAATCACATATTTTGGATTTAAGCCCCTGCAAAATATTAATATGAATTTGAATTCAGAAATTAAAAACGTGCTTATCACAGATGTGGTGTATTTAAGTCACTGTATGTATAAACTGCTATTAACAGATCCAGACCAAAAAAAAAAAAGAGATAGAGCATTGTGGCAAACTGACCCATGTGTCATTGATTTAACATTAGCAATATCATTACTTTTTGCTGTTTATGATCGGATGTAGTTCTATTATTTTGCCATAAAACCTAACTTTTCTCAAAATGATTTAATCCTCCTTTTGTTTCCAAAATCTCTTTAATTCATTCCATTGTTGTTTTGCTTAATCCCTGGACTCATAAAGTCTTGTGCAGAAATCCCTGATACAGCTTGTCTTAATTTCAGTGGAGAGTTATGTATTGTGTTTGTTCCCATGTATCACAGCACACATTTCATTACTAAAAAGGGACCCTGCGCTTGTCATCTGGATCTTTAGAGCAAATTTCAAACATGATAAAGACAAACTGAAATATTGTTTGCTGCTGAAAAAAAAAAAAAAAAAAAAACTGAAGGAAAAACAGGAACTTGGATCAAATCCAATCATGTGTTTGCTTGAGGCTAATAGGGAGATGGAGAGAAAAGCATGTGTTTGTCCCACAGTGAACACAGAAAACATCCTATTTCAGCTGACAGCAATCCTATCAGCCTCTGTGGCTCTTTGGGATTCCCATAGATGTGATGCTCCTAATTGCTGCTGGCAGGAGACTGACCATGTTAAAAATAACTGTATAAGTACTGTGGTATCATATATCTGTTACACAACACTGCTCTCAGTAAATTGTGGCTATGACACATGTCGAGGATCTGGCGTGGTTCTGGCGGCGGTGGCCCGCGAGCAGCTGGGCCGCTCCGCTGCTGCTGACGGAAACGTTACGTTTCCAGCAGGCGACCCGAAGCATTTGAACTCGGAAGGCAGAGGGAAGTTCAGCTTTACCAGGGATCAAACGGCCTATAGGCTTCAGCCACCACAGCTGGCCACCGATCTGGGGGGAACACCCTCGCTGTGGCTTTCTCGACAAATATTAAAGACCGTTCCTTTCGTAGGGACAGGGCTGCTCTTTCTAGCCCTGCCAGTTTGTGGTTGTGTAAATAAAAACTGCCATGGACTCATTCATTTGAACGTTTAATATCTGAGAATCTAGTGAAATCTCAAAATACACAAGAAAACATGCACATGTTCTGTTTACCAGCTGCAGAAATACTTTCGCTGGCCACATTCTGCTGTGCTTTTCCATTTTTTCCCCTCTTTTGACTCGCAACAAAAATGTGTATTAGCATACTTGTTCATATGCTAAAATTATGCCAGTGCTGACTAATGTATCTCAATACTAATATGCTGGGCATGAAAAAGACAGTCTCCATAACAACATGGAACATGTTTGTGTAAGCAATTCATTAAGTGATGCTCCATTTCTGTCGTGTATCAGTCAGAATTATACTTCTGGCTCCAGTACACTCTTCAAACTCTAACTGCCAAATTGTATGTGAGTGCAGTGTTTACTGGACGGTAATACAACGAAGTTAAGCAAACTTTAAGTGATTTCATACCACAGGTAATCAACTTAGTATTGTGCTTGGCTTGTTTCCTTGACAGTAAGCAAGCAATTATAGTCTACCGTAAAACGCTCTGAGGATTACTCTGCCTCTTTTCCAAGTCGCTGTACTCCGAGCTACTTTCAATGGTAAACAGAAGATAATTACTCTGAGCTTGTGCTTAGTGCTTCAACCAGCTAGAACAAAATAGTTTTTCACCCGCACAGGCAGACAGTAGCAGGGGTTTCTGTTGTCCTACATATTCTGCAATCACTGTGTAAGAAGAAAATTGTAAATTGTACTCACCCTCAGGCCATCTAAGACGTAGATGCATTTTTTTCTTCATCAGATTTAGAGAAACTTAGAAGCACAGCGCTTGTTCACCAATGGATCCTCTGCAGTGAATGGGCACCAATCAAACAACTGATAAAAACATCTCAGTAACCAACAACACAAGTCCATCCAGTCCATCAATTAGCATCTTTTTAAAGGAAAATCTGCAAAATCCATCATGGAGTTTTAACTTTATGCTGTCACTTTAGACATAATGAACATAACTTTGAAAATGAAATTTTATTTTACAGTGGCAGGTCACCGCATAGGAGCAGCCATTTTGAAATCACATGACTTGTTTAATGCAACTTGCTTTATTTCAGAAATCCTCCCATTTTGGACATTTTCCTTAGTGGAATAAATTAAGAATAGCTGACCATGAAGGAAAAATGTTCGATGTAACAAAAACTTGTTTTTGCTTAAAAGGGTCATGATCTTTATTTTATTATTTTGTACTGTTCTCTGGGGTACATTTATAATGTCATCAAAATTTTTACATTACAAACATCATAATTTAGAAGTAATAGGCTATTTTCTGTCCTGTTTGACCCCCCTTGTCAGAACACTCCATTTGTGAGAACACAGCAGTTGTGCCTGTTTGACAGCCTACATCCTTCATAGATGGACACTGCTGTTATTTAGGTCAAAAATGCATAAATAACTCAATACATATCAAACGATCTGTAATAACAGACAAAGCAATAGTGATCACTAACATCATCATTTAGTTTGAATCTTTCTGAAAGTCCTGCCTTGAATTCTTCTTTGTTTGTAAACAAATTTGTGGTAAAATGAAGTGGAAAAAGGACCAAGTTCTTACTGACGTGGTTTAGATCTTCATTAAAAATAAAGTTCATCCACTCTTTCCTAATGCTGGGATCAGAAATGAGGCAATGCAAAGACTGTGTTTTTCCAAAGCTTGGCACTGCACAGTGCCTTGTTGTTTTTGGAGCCATTTTTTTGTTTGGTTTCTGCCTGTATTTGCCTCTCTTGTCATTACTACATGTGCGAATCTTTGGGCGGGAATAAACAGGCAGTGCTGTAAAAGCAGGCGTTGATCTTCTCCTTTGGAGGCGGTATTTAGCCACACTATTACATCATAGATTGGCATATTCCACAAGCTGTCCTTTTGGCAGACTGGCTATATAAGCTGTTTTTAGACTAGCATTACATTTTTGAGTTCTGAAACTTACAGGATGTTTTTATAGTACAATGACCTCTTATATGTCAAAAGATCAAGGGTATATTTGTTTCTAAGTTCATGACCCCTTTAGTGCAGCATCCACACCAATAATTGTCAGTATAAGAACAAGACAACCACTATATCAGCCAACAACTTAAAGAGATAGTGCGCCCTTTACTCACTTTCATGTTATTTAAAATCAGACTTGATAAAAATAAAAAATAAAAACACTTGATAAACGAAAGTCTCATAACTTATGGTACGATCGTTGGTGAGTAAACAATGACAAAACACTGAATAAAAAATCCAGTGCAACTAAATAAATAAAACCAATACCTTGATCACCTGCAAACTCACATGGAGTGTGATTTTTAAAACAAAACTGCTCTAAAATCCAACAGAAATATATTGCAGAAATTATACACACCTGGATCTTAGCATACAGTATGTGCCAAAAGACGTATAAGTGTCCATAAAAACTTTCAGGTGTGGTGAGTTTGATATACCATAACTTGGTAACCTCAGCTAAGTGACGTATCTGGGATTCCCCAAAGCTGCCCTGTCATCAGGTGTGACTTCCCTAACCTCGCCTCACCTTCTTCAAGGTTAAAACGCTACTATAAACATATACCAGGGTAAGAGAAATACCATCAGCGGTGAGGGCAGAAAGAGAATAAAAAAACACAAGCTCTATGAATCATGGAGGACAAGCACAATGACATCTGGCAGGCAGGTGGGTTTCAGCATCACTGGAGGGCTTTTAGTGCAGAGCTTTAGGATGTGCCCCCTCTACAGGACACAACGAGCATTACAGCTCTGTAAAGTTTATCCTTACCTTTGCATTGGTGACAGCTGATCTGAAACTGCATCACTAACTGACTCTCTAACAAATAGTCCTGTCAAATTAGATGAAGTTTGAAGTTCCTTTAAAAAAAATTTATAAACATATTAAGCAGTCTCAGTGTTATATACACAACTTATAAAAGATATAAAGTAATATATAAACTATATATAGTTAACATTTTACTCAATAACAAGGGCTCCATTGAAACCCTAGGCACAAAGCATCCTACTGATATTGTGCCAAAGACTGGAAACGTTTTCGCTTTCTGGTGCCTTCAGAAACCGAACAAACAAACTATTTAAGCTCATCACCTCTGATTGGTTCAATTTTCTGCAGCAGTTGATGAGCTGATGATATACGTGTCTCTGTGCTATTTTATGCAGCTGTATTTTCCTTCTGGGCATCTGCAATTATTGCTGCTTCATAATAGTGATGGTATTGGCTGCCAAGCAAGCATGGCAGAAGGTGGCATGGACTTATGAAAATACGGAAAACAATCAAATAATATGAAAGAGTCAAGTTATTCTCAGTGGGGCAAAATGCTGCATTACCCTTGACCCATTTTTCATAGTTCAGTCCAGCACAAAAATAATCAACATCTGGAGCATCTGCGTGTATTTTAAAGACATGTATCATTCCAAATTTCTGGTCTGGAACAGATAGGCTTGGTAACTCATTGGAAAGCTCAATGTAAGCATAAACACATGAAACCATATGGCCCAACGAGGTACCTAACCCTCTCCGTAGTCCAAAAGGTTACCTTTGTTCCCGTCAGCAACGGCAACCATCCCAACGGCAACAAATGTCCATTTTCCCAGTGCCCACCAGAGAGCGTGTCCTCTGCTCGCTTTTCTCAGGACAGATTTATGTGCGCCTTTAGTGCTCTCAGCAGCTGTGGGAGTGTAGCACTCTTGGCTGAAGCGGCTTGTGTTAATGATTAGTATGTTTATGGGGCTGCAGGCAGACTCTCTCAGAGACAGTGACACCAGATGCAGCTCCAGCCAGCAGGCAGACAATGCTGCTGGACAGAGATGGATGAGCCTAGCAGGCTCTCGCTGAGATGCTCATATTGCCTTACAGCGACCAGAGGCCTTGCTGCTGGCCGTTTTATGGGCTGAAACTGGCACATACTGCTGCCCTTCAAAGACTGCAACAATGTCTTACAGAGAATACAAGGTGTAAATGCAATCACAGGATTGTGTCTTCAATCTCTTGTTTCTCTCCATTTTTCAACAAATTTTCTTAAGCTTTAGGTCTAAAGAACAGACATTTGTAGACAAAGTATTTAAAATACATGTTAAATAAAAAATATCAAACCAAGTGGCATCAGGAAACACATTTTCTCTTTTCTAAGACATTTTTATCCCTGGCTTTTAATCAGATTTAAGGAATATGTGTAATCATCTGTTCACATACAGTAGATGTTCTTGTAGTACTTCATTACATTAAATATGAATATACACAACACTACATTTATTGTTTTGTTTTAATTTATTTTGAAACCTACTTTTTGTGACACATTTTGCTTTAAAGAAAAATGTGTTTATCCAGTTTAATTAATTAGCTTATTAAATTATTAAAATTACATTCTTTAGTTAAATCCTACTTTGTTTGATTATCCATTAATTCTCCATGGTATTATATTATTATTTTTTATACTGTAGGCTGGAATAGGCTCAAGAAGCCCTGCCAAGTGGTATGGACAATCAATAGATAGATAGATGTCATTTATATGTAATTTTTTTAAAGATAGTTTTTACTTTTTGGGACACATCTTATTTTGTCCTTACTTTATGTCTTTTTCATATGGGCATGATACACATCATATTCCTGCTACTTTTTTACCCAGTCATGACAGGAGACCACACAGGGCATACGTGAAAGTTTTACAAAGAAAGTGTAGTTTAAGTTGTTAGACCTTATGCAGGAATCCTCTGTTCATTTCTATCTCATCACTAAGTCCAGACACTAGGTAGCCGAGGAACAGCTCCTGCCTTATATTTGTAATGAGCTTATAGGCACAGTTTGCCCCAAAGATGAACCAGGATCATCCCCCCATGACAGTTTAGCTTTTGACATTTCTGTCTTTCACTATCAAGTGGTTGAGTCCACAGAGACATCTGCCCTCCATCGAGGAGAGCATGTCTGACCACAGGGAAATCTGTTTCATATGACTGAGCTAAAGCTAAAGCCTCTTGGAGTGTTCATCAGACACAAGCCATCCTTAATCATTTTATTTCAATTAACATTCTGGCAGTGCTCAATTTTAAGTCCCAGATGCTTTAGCGTTTGCAATATGCTCAACCTAAATTTTAAATGACAATAAAAAAAAAAAATCTAAATATTTAATTAGATAACTTAAGTGGTTTAGATCCAGTGTTATTTTAGTAGTAAAGTACAGTAGTTATTAATATTCTGAGCTTTCATTTTTAGATTTTAAATTGTTATTTCAGTTCATTTATCTAATTGTGTTTAATTTAATTTTCCGTTTTTGTACTTCAACTGTTGTATCAATATTTATATTTTATTTCATTTTATTTCCTTTAATGAAAATTTGTAATAATTTTAGTTGTTTTTACATAATAACACTGATTAGATCCTGTTTTGTCATCTATAGTAACCAAAATTTGAGTCCAAACAACTAAATATTGTTATAAAACTCCACTTCTCTGTAACACTTTGGTAGGGACCAGTTCTTACTATCAACAAGTTGCTTTTAGCATGCCTATTATTAACACATTGGCTGTTTATTAGTACTTATAAATTACGTATTCTGCACGGCCATCCCTATAATCCTACCCAATTTAACAACTACCATAACTAACTTATAATAAGCAGCACATTAGTTACTGGTTTGCTAATGGCAAGAATTGGACCTTAAAATGAAAGTGTGACCCATTTCTCTTTCAAATGTAAAAATTTATGAGGAAAAATGAAACGTTTTTCTTTGTATGCATGGCAAGGCTTTTTTTATTAATCAATTTGTTGTTGCCCTTAGTTTCTGATGTAATACTGAACCTTTTACACAACATAGGGTCTAAAGTGCCCCCTTTCACACATTATCACACTCACATATAAACACCTCAATATAGACCAAAACACACTCAAGAAAGAGTACGAGTCTCACAGCGCTTCTTCAGCAAATCAACAGATTCTTTATCTCACAAAACCATCATTGCAGAATTAGTTTCAGAAGTTATTATGCTCTCAGCCAAAGCATTTTTAGACTTCAGCATGAGGAGCAGTGAACCAAACAATGCTAAGTCAAAGCTGTTTACTATCTCTTTGCGTGCTGGAATTATAACAATGCATTTTAGGGTTAAACTGGCTTGATTGTAGTTTCTGATAGCAATCAGGTCTGCCATACCACTAGCTGCATGTCTGGTATTTGTTTTATTGTGTTTGAAGTCTGATCTGAGCTCATAAATAGAGAGAAAACGACCAGCGAAGGCATTGACGGGGGAAGCATTTTTCGAGCCGGACACACACTCACACCGCTGCACATCGAGACCCGTCCCACCCCAGGTGTAGATGCTGGGACCGCTCTCAAACTTTCAAACCACTGTCAGAAATGTGACCTTTATTGATCCATAGAAGCCCCCCTCCAAGCCCAGCTGGAACGGCCACTGTGTTTTTTCTCTAAACAAATATATTTGGAAATGTTCTGTCACTGTTTATGGGAATGTGCTCGCAAGCCGAATGTTTGAACCGATACCGTGGAAACAGCCGATGTTTAGAGCTGATAGTCTCTCCCCTTTAATTGCGGGAAATGGGTTTCAGATGTGCGTCGCCCGCTGATCACTTTCGGCCCGGGCTCCCTCGTCATGTCTTATAAAACCACTTCAAGGAGTGCCTGATGGGGGGATGATACCAGGGCTGGGACGGAGGCCTCGGCAGCTGCCCTAAATACTCCTCTGGGTCCCTCTGAAATAACAACAGCCACATTAGCAGTAGCGAGAGCTCCATCGCCACATTTTTCAAATTTGAAAACAATTACTCTCCGTTTAGGCATAATGAGAACAGATGCTGAAATTATTGGCTTTATTTAATATCGTACACTTGACAAGGCTTATGTTTTGGCCTAGGCTATACTTAGCAGCTTTTTACGCACTGATGAATCATTCTTGTGGGCAGAAGGGTGATGGTTAAAATAAGAAATGTCATTTTATGTGCGTATAGAGACTCAATTATGGGCTATGAAGGTGGTTTATGCTGGTATTTTGTACTTTCATCTGATATGGGAAGCCTGTGTTTGCCCTCTGTTGGAGAACCATTAAGAATATGATTAGTACAGTCAATATGTTTTTGGGTCAAAACACACAAGCTGTTTTTCAGTACTTGATGGAAAGTTTAGAGCCTTATTTCATACACTATACTGGCTGGTTTATTAAATGTATCATGTAGCGCTCCGTTGTGAAAGTTTATTCTAATTCTAGCTGCTTTAAGGATGCTTAATGAAAAATGTTTACAAGGTTGCAATTTCTCCGCTTTAGTGCACTGTATAAATTGAAAACCGATATATAAACGCAATAAAGAGCCTCTATTCTTAGCTTTTAGAGAGTAGAGCATTTGCCTCTTTCTCATAAACCAAAGTCACATGCGAGTTAGGGGCTGTGTTTTTAATGCTCTCTAACGATTTCTCTTTGTTTATCACGCCATTAAAGCTTGGCAGCAGGTGGATTCTGGAAACTGGCCTCCCGACACACAATCTCCATTTCCCAGAAGGAAAGGAGAAAAAGGCCTCGTCGCTTCCAAGGGGTACACATCTCTGTGGTTTTCTCTCTTTAATTTGACAAGTCATAGTGTTGCAGTATGGCGGGCTCAGGTGACATCATCGCTCAGCGTGGAACGGGCCGCTGTTAGTGCTTTTCAACATGTGCTGTTGATTTTGGACCAGGTGTTTGAAGTACTCTGCAGACCAGGGAACCAGTCTTCCCCCTGTGTTCAGTGAAAGAACCCAGTGTGCGGCCAGAACCGATTCAGAGGTTGGTTCCACCACCTGACAACAGGAATGTGGAAATCTTGTTGATCTCTACCGTGTAGCATGGAATGATGAGTGGTGGTTTATTCATGTATTTTAGGAATGGACTGGTGTCTTAATGGGGAAAACCTTTACAATAAGCTTTATAAAATGAATTTATTACATTTAAATTTTTACTGCTTAAATAGGCCCAATGTTCTTTTATACACAATGAAATATAAAAAATGTTTAGGTAATTGCATTAATAAACATCACCTAGATGTTACCGTGTTTAACTCATAGAAAAACACAGTTAAAGACACAAAAGAAGATATATTTTGAAGAATGTTGAATAACCAACAGTTGATGGTCTCCATTGACTGCCAAAGGGGAATACCATGGGGATTATAATAGTTTGGTTACCCACATGCTTAAAAAATGTAAAATAAAAAAAAAATATGTTCTTTTTTCAGCAGAAGAAAGAAACTCGTACATGTTTGGAACAACTTGCTGGTGATTTAAAATGATCATAGAATTGTCATATTGGGGTTGAACTGTCCCTTTAAATATAATTCATAATTACTTCCATTTTCTTTGCTGTCATATATACTGACAAGCATTAATGGCAAACCAAAGTAAACTTAAATGTAATTTTCTGTTAAAACGTTTTAAATATGTGTTTACATTAAAATTTAATATTGAATAACTCACTACAGTTAAAATTATAATTATTATGTACTGCTACTGTACCTGTGTTTTAGTATTTTAGTCAGCACTTTAAATTCCATAAAAGCATGACAAAAGGTAAAAATATGATGATCTGAAACTTTCTTTAAAAGTTCAACTTTTATTTTGACATTATTTACAAAGTACACTTCTTAAGTGTACTAAAGTGTAAGAAACAGTCATGAAAGTATACTCTGTTTAAATACACTTAATTTTAATTCATATAAGTACAGTTATTTAAAAAAATATGCTTCTAGAATTTAAAATACACAAGTGAACATTAACTAGATTTCAGCGCACTTCTGTTTTTCACAAGGGGAAGCAGAGAAAAGGGGGTCTGAAGTTTATTGATTTGCCAATTCAGTGATGGTTTTGTCCAAAGCAGTTTTACAGATTTACGGACCATAAGTACAGTCCCTTTGGTGTAAACTTGGGTCAAGTGATTTTCTCTAAGGGTGTTATTTAGTTTATGGATGACCCACAGTAAGGTTTGAACCTGCAACTGTCCATTTATAGCAGGCCCAGGTCTTCAACCAGTATATGCTGCACCACCCCCACTACTGTATTATTTAAATTATGCATTTAATAACATTTTAAATTTACTGTAAATTAGATTTGCATCAGAATACTATCTTGATTCTCTGCTAAAGACTGACTTCTGGACACACGCGGTTATGCTTCATGTGCTTTCCATGTCTATCCGGTACTTCAAACGTGCTGATAAATGGGCCTGGGGCGCAGGAATCTGCTCACTGTGTTTCTCACCCTCACTTTGTCATTCATTGGTGTCATAAAAGACCACAGGACACCAAGTGATGATCTTATAAACGTATTTATACATTTGCCCTGAAATGAAGCGTTGAACATTTCTCCGGCTGATCGGACGGGGTACGTCCGAGTGAGTTTCCCAAGCCTTGGGAGAGGAAGATTGTTAGGGTTTATTTTGGGAGGGGGTCAGTAAGAGTGGGTGGGACAATGACTTACAGGAGTTGGAGGGTAATGGATTTATCACAGGGCTTTGGCCTTTCATGAGCCGCATTACTGATCCGTCTGTTGATTCTGGCAGTGGCACAGTATTCAGCATGACCCTGTCCCCAAACACATGGCCCGTGCTGTCTAGTGATTGATATAGAACTCAACACATCACGCGCTTGCCACCATAAACATACAACGCATGCCATCTGCTGGTGAAAACCACATTTTTGACTGCAGTCACAGGTTTGACTACCTAGTGCCTACTCCAAACGCCTGCATAGTTCTGTAGACACTGAATCCATTACTCAGATAATAACATATGGAGTACATTCTTCATACAGAGAACAATTCTGACTACTTTAAAAACGAAATTTAACAGTTACATTTTTTCATGGTATCGGGGGCTATGATTTTCACATGTCCAGGTGTATAAAGACCACGGCTAATATTGTTGGATTAAAAATAATCATTGTTATATTAAAATGGTAACCAAGTTAATTACACTTTTTGATGCTCAATTTTAGGTTGCTGTGGAAAATGCAATGCCCAAAGGGACAAGCCCAAAAAATGAGAGAAATTCTGTTTTCATTTTTAAAGTCGTAAAATTATAATTAAAAAGACACAAATCAAATAAAAAAGTAGCCATTACCCTACCCTATAATTGTCCCAACTAATTAATTAATGAACTACACCCCCATCCAACTCCCCCCAAGATAATAATGTTTGTGTAGCATTAATTGTAAATGTAAATTATTACTCAGCTACTCTAATATAAATAGCTGGCACTGGTAAATTTTTCATTAATAACAGTAATGGATAATTACTTAATTGACTATATGACTTCTGAAAATATTTTTAAAGGTACATTCAAATAGTTAAAACTACTTCTTTAATTTCTGGGTTCAATATTTCATATTTGATTTTACAGGTATTGTTCTATCATAATATAATAATGAATTACAGAGGGTTGACAAAAACAGAACAAATTCCTCCCACGGTAAGTTCCTCAAGCCAAATCTATATTTGCTTAAGTATCAATAACAATTTATGCAAAAAACACAAACAACGTAACTTAGGTATTAATTTGAAGATTGCTGAGCTATGAATAAGACCTATTCTGGCCCTGGGTGAAAGAAGGGCCCCTTGTACAGATACACTAGTCGGTGTAACTCAGAAAATAAGTTAAGGAAGCGAAAATCACTGTTTTCATTATTAACACCGCTCTACACTCAACATCTTTCTTTGTTCCTGTGAATTGAATGTCTTCGAACTTGTTCAATCCTGTACAAGCTCATTTAGATTTTACCTTTATGGTAGAATCAAAGGTGTGACTATATGGTTTCCATTGTTTAGTAGGATTCCATTGTTAGCTAATTAGACTATGTGAGACAGAACTTAAACACAGCACCAGCTGGGGGTGTCTCACTCTGCATCACCTGCACCCCAATCACCCAAAAGACTTATCAGCAGGAGAACTCACCAGTGGGACATTTAGGCAATCGTTGAAGAAAAGTCCTTGTTATGTGGTACTGTACTTCATGCATTTGCACCGAGCCTTTGAAAACGATATATTGATTTACTGTGAGTTTAAATACACATTATCCCACATTATGTCCCCCCAAGAAATATAAGCGGATTGTTGAATTTCTGGCAACTGTTTAATAGCATTGACGTTCATTATATGTTCACTCGCTACTTCAAGATAAACATGGCGGGTCTGTTCCACTAGCAGCAGCCTATTGTGCACGCATTGCGGGTCATGTTGCAATGAGGTGTTCAGGGGTGAATCTCCGTTAGGGGGGAGAGTCGACAGGGTATGAGGGGACCGCAGATGGAGAAACACGTGAGTGACTAAAAGAGACCGACGGACAAAGACATCCATTGGAGGAAAAGTATGGTCGTGAAAAAAAGAAGTAATGGTCAATTGTTCAATCTGGCCGAGAAAGAAAAAATAAAGAACTGCATTTAAATTCATGTGAGTGTGCATTATGACATCTACCATCATCCTGCAAATCTAATCATCTAGTATGTCAGATGTTCAGGAATAGTGTTAACTTCATCTGGCCAATCCGGTTATAGGGATGCATAGGGTGACCCATGTGCTAACCTACCACTTAGGGGGAGGGTAAGACCAAAAGTAATATGCTGAGATTCAAGTTACAGAGGGGAGGGGTATACTTCAAGTTTATTTTATTAAGTAATTACTTAAGGTAAAGTCAAGTATATTTAGACTTTTTGTAAGTTTAAGTCAAGTATACTTAAATTTCATTTTAAGTATATTTCTGAGAAGTACATAAAGCCCATTTCTGAAAAGTACACAAAAAGTAAACTTAAAGCATTACTTTTCCTATTTTTAGTTTTTAAAGAAGTATACTAATGCAGGGGGGGCTTGAAGAAACTTCGTTTTTCGTAAGGGGAACTCCGGGTGTCCTAACTGAATGATTATGAGCATTTCCAGTGGGATGAATTAGCGATTAGACTGTGAAATCCAATCTTGAGTGATCAATACTACCACCGAAGGATCACATGATTGTAAACAACCAAAATGGAGTTTCCTTCCTGTGAAGTCCAACAAATGCCTTTTGGCTCGACACTACAGCAAGTATAACACAAGCAAGCCTAAATACAGAGTAACTTTCATTTTAGAGACGCTAGTGTCACTGTTATGTCTATTTGTTTGTGTTGGCCAAAAGAAAAGTAGGGGCTCTGGAAGCATAAAGCCACAATAGAGTTACACCATTGCACAGGGGTCTCCAAGCAGTAATAGCTTCTTTGCATAATGATTTGGTTGCAAAAACACTGATGTCTGTTCAGCTGAGAGGTAATTCAGGGGAGATAATTCAGTGACTCACCTCATCAAGACAGTCCACATGGTTTCGCTTCTTTGTTGATTTTTGGCACTTATTTTCGAACACAAATTCAGATTTTGTGGGGCAATATTCTTCTGTCCTTTGTTTTTGGTCTTAATTGAGGTTAATGTAGAAATGTTTTATTTCTTTTATTGTTAGGGTTTGGAATTGTATTGTTTTTGTGGTTATATTGGAGGAATGTTTCGCTGATTTTATTCAAGCAGCAATATTTTTTGAATGAATGAATGAATTAATGAATGATTTCCTCACTAGAGGGACTTATAAGAAAAAAAAAAGGGGAAGGGGAAGGAGGGGGGGGGGGGGGGTAAAAACAGATAAAAACCGATAGCTAAAACCGATAACGCTAGGCAGAAAGACCTGCACGGTGCTACACAAGAGAATCGGAGTGAGAGACAAAACCTAAATTCGATGAACCGAGACTAGCTGTTATATCAATTCAGCATAAATCAGTGAAGTGTGACAGCTTTAATAATAAGGATATAACCAGACATTTCTAGTTTTCAGTTTAAGTAGTCAGTGTTTACAGCAGTTTCACTCCCTCGTGTTCCTGAGGCTGCAAATGCCTTCTGGGTTCCCGTCGGGTTGTTTTTCTTTGGATGTCTTTTCTAGCTTCGGATAAAAACAAACAAGGCTGTTCAGGTGTATAGCTGTCACAGGTGAAATATAGCTCAGGTTTTGTTTGGCATGACAGGACTATGGCACCGCATCGCACTATGATGGCTTTCAATACAGTCAGGCTTTGAGGATCAAGGTGGCGCAGGTGTGTCTTGTTGTTCAAGAAGAGCTCGGGCGGCCTAGCAATATTGAGCCTTTAGTATATTAACCAGTGGTTGATCTTCATTTTAGACCCTGGAGAGGTTTAAACAAGCTGTGCCGCTAGGTGTAGTGGGGGGGGGGGGTTTATTGTTTGGGTTTTTTCATGTGTTAAGGTAAAAAACTACAGTTGTTGATAATTTTTGTTTTGTTCTTTCTAATAGTAATGGTTTTTAAGGTAGGTGTTTTTTAGGTTATCCACCGAAAATCTGATTTGGGCGTCAGTGGCCCCTGTCGCCTAAATAAATGACGGAAATGAGGACGATCTGTGGTAGACAGTGTGCTGGGGTATTTTGAAGCCCAAACATCCGAACTTTATTCCTTTTCGGACGTCATTAGTGCATACTGCTTTTTTTACTTTGCGATTTTATGCTTTTTTGTTTTCCGACAGACTTCTTAGCCATCTTTAAAATGTGGTTTTACACAAGGATGGTTTCGCAGGGCAATGCCATAGAGGAACCATTTTGGGTTTTGCCAGAGAACTTTTCAGTTTCAGTTGTTGTGAGTGGGAGACACGTGTTTAAATAAATGTAATTAATCCTTTTAGGGGGACTCGCACTAAGAAATTGCAAAGGGAAAGTTCAACGAAATAGTTTGCCAATAGATGTGTTAGGAAGAACCAGTACAGTGGCAAATAAAGAATCTTTCTTGGTTTTATGCAGTGTACTTTGTTTGGAACAGTTTTTCATCTGGCTCTGTTATGTGTCGTGTGTGGTGTGGGTGTGTGTGTGTGTGCCCCCTCTTTGTTTTCCCCCCCCGTGTCTGTTATGGCTGATCTTGTCTTAATCGTCTCAATGGTTGTCGCAGCTGCAGAAGCCTATCAGTTGATGTGCTGTGCCCCGGGGGCCCACCTGCCCCTTGCCCTGTGCTGCTAAGTGGGGCGCGCTTTCTTGGTCTGGAGTCCTGATGGAAAACCCTGTGATAAGAGGCAGCAAACCCCCCCCCCCGGATCTCTGTGTTTGTCTTTTGTTGATGTGACCCACAACAAAGAGGTGGGACGGGAATTCTTGTGCTTTACA
Organism: Cyprinus carpio; assembly: GCF_018340385.1. Classification (NCBI taxonomy): domain Eukaryota; kingdom Metazoa; phylum Chordata; class Actinopteri; order Cypriniformes; family Cyprinidae; genus Cyprinus; species Cyprinus carpio. The sequence goes on along the minus strand of NC_056585.1, from coordinate 21,324,936 downwards.
GGGCAATGAGAAATGAACACAGCCACAGACTATTATGCACAAATGACATAGTTAATTTCATTGAGTTTTTCTCTTTATTGGTCCGTTGGCGACAGATTATAAATCCTCATCGTTACTTTCCTATAAAAATCCCGTTAACATGTTTGGTAATTACTTGCGGCAGTGGTGGGGGTATTTGTTTACTTCTACACATGCATGCTGGTGTGTGCATTCTTAAAACTACTATAATTACAATCAGGCTGTTTTCCATAAACTCTATTTGACAACACCTGTTTAATTGTACAGTGTTGTTCCACGTAATTTTCCACCTAACTGTTGGCTCAAATTGAATAAAACTGGTTGTCCTCATCTGAAGAGCTTTTTCATCCGCTAACCGCGGGGAGGTATAGTCCGCAGTTGTTCAGAGAATTTTGTCTGTTGGCAGCAGTGCCTCGGCTGATGAAAAAGCAGGATTCTGTCATGAGTTGATGAATATTAGAACGATTGTGATACGCCCGGGGGTGTATAATTAGCTAGCTCTTCGCCTGGGGTTAGGTTAACTATTAGCCCTGAGGTGCTGAAGGGCGTGGGCTGACAGGGGCTATCACTCAGCTCCCATCCCTATCATCAAGGATTTTGGGGGCACTTCTTTCCAACGACTTTGCCATCCTGAGACTTAGTGATTGGTGCCTCTTCTGTCCGATTTTTACTAATGTAGTGATTAAATTAACTGAAAATGAGGTTTCAGAGTACTTTGAGAAAACCAGTGATATAGTATTTATAATAAGGAATTTTTCCCAGATCAAAACGAATTCCATGATCGAGATGTGAATGATATTATACTACTTTTTTTATTCATTTTATGTAGTGTTCAGACTATCTGCTAATCTTATACTGGATATATACAAGTTAGTGCATGTTTACTTTTCCCTATTCAAAATTACTTTTTGCCTTCATCTAGCACTTACTAAAGTTCAATACACTTAGATGTAAGTCTACATACACTGTTAAATGTAATCCAAAAACAAATCTCAAAATTATTTTTTAATACTGTACTAGCCTACAGTGTCAATGTTACAATGTTGTGATGATGTAAAACAAATAATTTTAGTTTTAATGATTATTAATTTTAGATAAGATATGAACTTTTTGTACTATATATACATTGTTTCAAGGTACATGAATGTAGGACATTTTTTTAATAAAAATAAAAAGAAAATATTAATACACCTATATATATACCCCCATTTATAGATCAGATATTTATGAACAATATGTGATGTGACGTATGCAGCTGGACAGTGTCATCCAATTTTAGACCCAACTTTGCTTCATTTAGTTTTGTAGGCTACATTGGTATTATCTGACCAACAAGGTGGCTGAGAGAGTGTCAAGGAGTGGCTTCCAAGAAAAAAACATTAGGACAGTGGTAATAAACAGCCTTTGGATTACTGATTTATCTTAATGATTGGCTTCCGTTGAAGACCAGACACGCGACTAAATATAAAAGAACCTTTGCTTGTCAAACCTCTGAGACGTAACAGCGCATATCCTGTGCCTTGATTCAGCAAGTTCTTCCTCCACAACAGTTGTCTTCCATACTGTTGTCTGTCGTTCGTGCTGATGCTGATAACAACTGCTGAGCCAAACTTAGCAATTACTACTATGACAAGCATTGGCAAAATGCTACATTTGACTGTAACTATAATTTAGGTAAAACAACAGGATGCTCAACGATTAGCTAATACAATTATGGTGGGTTATTATGCAAAAGAGATAATTTCATTGCCCTTTAGTGTAGAAATGTAGCCTTCCTGGATTTGACAGATTGAGAAGGAGAACACCCCACAGTAATCACCCCTATTTCTTCTTTACATGACAACACTTGCTTTTTCACAGTCCACGTGTAAGGTTCGCTACCTAAGAGTGAACTATTTCATAACCCTCGACCCCTGCATATTCATTAGACAGCAGATGCTGCTCTGACTGCAGTACTGTCAGTTCTACAAGTGAGATCGCGCTGCATTGTGGGCAATTCCTCTGGAGTCTCACCAGCGGTTCCCTGTGGTCCTAGTTTCTGGAGCAGGTTTTGGTGACAACATTATGTGGCACTATTAACATACTTTCATATTTTCAAAGTATAATACTTCTCAATATGAGTAGTGAGTCATTGTATCTGATTGTTTGTTGTGCCATAATGTGCACTGTTATAAAACCCCCAAAAAATCTATATAATTATATATATATATAAATTACACACTCTGCAACATATTCCTTCAAAGACTAGATTTTTTTTTTTACCCCTAACCTACCCGTCCTAATTCAAAGGTACCTTGGCATGTATTAAGCAGTTTATCTGTCCCTGCCAGCTGTTATGATCAGGACCGATGGGGGAGATACACAGCATGGAGGTCCGTAAGCAAGAAGGACAAAGACCATACCATTTAACTTGCACAGGACACAAGTGTGTTTTACTGTGGAAAGTTGATCTAGCTGTCTAATAAACTCTGGATTGATGTATTATGAACAAACCCGGTTAACGTAAACAGGATTTTGAGACATTTTCATGTCTGTATTACATTCTGATATCTTGCATCATATCTTCTTTACCCAGAAGCAGAAACGTAATGAAAAAATCCCTATATGACACGTTTATTAGGTGTCTCCTGACAAAATATTATATAAATGAAGTATGAGTGCTGACTTTGTCGTAATCGGCTATTTACAGAACAAATGGTTATGTTTTTCTGCCTTTAAATCCAGAATTTAAGTGTTGACAGTAGCAGCCCCTGATGAATTTGGGTTTCCTTTTATAATCTCATGGAAACTTAACAGGAGTAGCAATTTCAGGCATTGTAAACCTCCGTTTCTGCCCCAAGACAGATTAATTTGCTTTTTAGTAAGTTGTTCCAAACTTAAAAACATGTGCAAAGAATTATCTTATATTTTATTTTTATTTATTTTATATGTCTAGGAGGGAAAACCCTCAGGGACAAATATTTTTCAATAACAAATTAGCATAACCAATTGTACTATTTGTTTAAAATGCAATTTCTTACTACATTTTTCTCTGGCGTAAACACTGGGTATGTGTGTTCGTTTTAAACTGATTTCCCCTCTCCCCCCCCCCCCTCCAGTGCTAAGTAGGTTTAAATTTGGAAACGGAGCTACAGGAAACAGAGACACACCCCCACCCCACTCCTTGCGCGCACCCTGTAGGTATGGGATTAGCAGAACCTGATACTTGGACTAATTGCAGGTCTAAAATTGCCACATTCTGAAAGTGATAATGTGAAACCAGGCGTTTTTGCTTCTCGATGTGTGCTTTCGTCTGTCATTTCGTATTCTGTAGCACCTGAGGTGCGCTAATTACGCAGGGGAAACGTTGGGATAATCCGACGTTGAGCAGAGACTGATGTTCAGATTGGTTTGGCTCGACCACAAAATTTCCCCTCTAGTGGAGGTAGGCAACTGCAGGAGCGACTTGGTGTGAATGACTACTACAGAATGGCATTTGGAGGGAGACGTGACTGCTCGGAGACTTCCTTTTCTGAGGAGTCTATCAGTACAACCTCGCAGAACCTTATCTGTTGACAAAACACAAATGGGAGCTTGCCTTGTGATCTGATACGTTCAATTCCATCGCGACCGTCTCCGCGTCCAGCTAGCAGGGAAGTTCGTAACGATACATCTTTTTGTCTCGCGATCCATGGGGACCCTTGCTATCCCTAATCCCCTATAGGAACTAAGGGGCACCATTCTGGATTAAGATGGAGGGAGACGGAAAGCAAACGGGGAAAACAGAGAAAGCCTTTAAAAAGCAGTCTCAGCCGTCCACGCCTGGTCGTGTCCACGCGTCACCTATTTAAGCGCTATGGACTGCATGCATGTTATAAAAAACAAGTGCCAAGAAAAGTAAGTCCTAATCATCTTCCTCTGCACAGCGAGCAAGAGATATGCAGGTTCGAGCACTCTGACCCCCATCAGGGAGGAACTCCCAAGGGATAAAATCAGCGACAGTCCGAGGAAGACAACGAAAACCATGGAACTCTAGCGGTACACATCACCCCACGGTTCCTCCCCATCTGCAGACCAAGAATCAGGACCAGTTCACTTCAGCCGGCGAAAGCAACTGGTGTCCGGTTCAGAAGCACCACACCCCAGCAGGTCGCGGTCTCGTCAGGCTCTGTGATCGCTCTATGTGCCGTGAATCCATCTCCAGGCCTCACACCCGAAACCCGGAGCTGCATCCGTTGTTCTGGGCGATATTCCTCCTGCAAACGAGCTGCTGCAACAGTCAGGGCAATCTCACCCACAAACCGAGGTTGTCATATGGTTCCGAAACATGTCTGTGGACAGGACTCATGACTGTGTGCCAGGGCTGGCAGGACCACGGGTTCATCACGCCTGCCAACCCTATGTCGGGTTCGTCTATGCTGCTTCGTTCGGGAGGGAAACATGTAAACCAGGATGTTGACAATCCACTGTGAACTCCACGGGACGCTTTTATGACCATGCCTCTATCTGGGGCGTCATTCCTACATAGGGAACGAAATTCGTACCCTCTCAAGGCCCTTCATGATCGAACACAATAAGGAGTTGTTCTGGGATCGTTGCGTCTAGATGTCATTCGATAAAACTGAAGCGGCAAAAATGCTGCAGATTAATATAGATCCGCACTTTTTCACAGAGGTTTTTCCAAGAACTTATCAACAAACGAAGGAGATTATAAGTGAAGGATGGAAGTGAATACTGGACCGCTCTTCGAGTGCTGAGTGATCCAGAATCATGAGCAGAGATCAAAATTACTTGTGATTTATCAGCTCTGCCTGACTGACTGTTACGTTGCACCTTGAGCGCGATTTATCAATTTAGTATTTCTGACACTGTTGTGTTGGCTTTGTTTTAACAGAGAGGCTATTCAGAGTAGCCCTCGGTGAAAATGATTTGTAATTGCAGCCAACAACAGGGCTTCACCTGTGGTGAGCTGCAACGTTTTATGCATGTGTTTATAGATTTTCAGTCTGGTTGCGTGTGATTCACAGTCATTTCATAAAATGGAAAGGCACAACGTTTATTCTATTATAATTGTCAGCCTCATCTGTCATTCGGCGTCACTATCCTCCTGCCTAGAATGACCATAAAGAAAAGTTATATATTTTAGGTCTAACTGTTGGCATTTGAATAGAGATAGTTACATAATACAAGTGTTTGGTGTAGCCCTTTATACAAGCGTCAATATATCCGTCTCTAGTTCAAAAAAATATATAGCCCTACATTTTATCGTTATAGCATATTGTATTGCGCCCTCTTAGTATTTTAAAAAGCCTGGAAGTTGCCATATCACGAGGATTAAAAGGTAGGCCCCTATTAGTACATACACAAGATGGAATGCGTTGGGTTCTCGTCAGGAGGCGGATGATCCATTTGAGGTATGTGAATTGGTACCTATCCAATTGGTGCTGACCTGGTTGTGCTCATTTACAATATTTTTCTGACAGACGCCTGTCTCCAGCCATTTGGATTTGAAACTTGAAAAGGTTTTCTATTCACTGAAGTAAACTCTATGTGCCAATTCATGGGGTGATCTTACTGTTGATTCATTCAATTGGGTTTGAGGCAAGGGAAAATGGGGCGCAGATCATATTGGCTTGGAGTTCTTATACTTTGACATGATTTTACGCAGTGCTCTTGCTTGACTGAAATCAAACCCAGTGTGACTGGTTTTCTTGGATCCCGATACTGTATACTAGGTCTAAGTCCTTTAATGCACCTGACCACGTGCCCTTTTACGATACTATTATAAGACTTATATAAGCATCCACAAACCTTCAGTGATCTTGGGACAAGGCATATCCATTATATCTACAGTGGTACAATAAACACTCAAACCTCTCTTAAGGTTGAAGATTTACTTCTTCTTACTTTTTCGGCCTTTGTGACTAAACAAGCTATATTTTTTTCTCTGTTATTCTATGGTTTGGATATTTTATTTGGCCTTTATATTAGTTGCCCTTGATTCACGTAATGATAGTTTTTGAAAAAGGAAGGGAAACTTAATATTATTATGAATCTACAGTTTTAATTTACAGATGGATCAATCATTGTTTTACGACTTTACTCCAAGGCTGCGTCTTTGTTAAGGGGCACTGCGTCTTTTCATCCTAACCAGTCCCGGTGTCACCTGAAAGCCTAAGAATGAGTGAGGCTCGCAGCCAGAGTTGTGAATAAAACACACTCGACCATGAATGATCTTCGAGTTCATTGGCCCGAATTGGCTGCAGTCTGTGAAAGGGGTTTCTCTCGAGAGTCAGAGAAGGAAGACATCGCATGTGAACATGTCGATGGGCTTCATCTCTCATGTTCTGTCGCTATAGTAACCGCAAGATCGCTCTTTTCATCAGCGCTGAGGAACCTCACGCATTTTGTCTTTCAAGCAGCGCGGCGGCCACGTACACACAAGAAATATACGTCAAGGAGGCTATTTGTGGTCAAGTAGTATTGAAAGTAGGAAATTAGGCTCGCAATCAAACACCTGTCCCAGTTTGGAAAAACTATTTATTTTAAAGCTTCTGTTGTACAAGCAACATGCATAAGCCACCTCGTTCTCACCCTAATTTGTTTACAGTCTCTTTACTTGCCAGTTCTTAAATATGTACGGAAGTTTTTGGTTTAACTTTGGAGTGTACAATTGCTTTTACCCCACTTTAGTTTTTCAGGTATCGGTTATCTAAAAATACTTGAACACCTAGTTAGAAATTACTATTACACTCACCAAAATGTAGTCTATATTTCACCAATAATTACAAATTTCACACACATCACACACACACAAACACACACACACCCACAAACACACACACACTAGCCCATGTGACACTGAATAAACATACCACATTTGAAAAGTAGAGAAGAAAGCAATGAAAATTGTATTTTCTTGTGAAATACTCTTGAATATTTATTTACAATTTGGGGGGAGGACGGAAAAGGAAATCAGACCTTGGTCATTCTTTTTCTTTGAATTTCCAGTTTTCTAAGTCTCAATTCAAGATTTAGTTTTTTTTTTCTAAATTACAATTGAATTCAAAAAGGAATTCTCCATTCAGTGTCAAATTTGGTGGATCATTGATTCAACAACCTGCAAAATATCCCCCCCCCACTGACACTAATATGTTATGCTCGGTTGAAATGGCTGTTTTTTTTTGTGGGGGGCCTTATTAGCCTGACCACTAAGAAGACTGCAGGATACTAGCAGAAATCAAGTGAGTTGTTTCACAGAGACCCTAACCAAAGTGGCCCAAGATCCAGGAATTCGTGCTTTTTTTGTACTTGTTTTAAAATGGTTTCCTTAAACTGGTCAAGGAGGTTTCTTCAGTAGCTACCGTCTGCTGGCCTTTCCTATGCCGACCCTGTGCTCTTGCGATATATAGATTGTTATAAGAGGTCGTATCTAAAGCCTTCCTCCACTAACTGACCGCCCCAGGACTTAGTCAGACTAACTAGGTTATATCAAATTGGAAATCAAAGTGTCATCCGTATTCGTATTTCTTTTGGCAGTGCGCCCCCCCCCCAACTGTTGAACCCCTAGAAAACTGTACCTATGAGCATAGTCAAGACAAGACAGCACTCCTTTCCAAAAAATATTAACGTATCTAAATGCCGTCCTCCATAATTTTTTAATAAAGAATATACGTCTTTTGTTTAAGGAAAAGTTTCAGCCAAAACACATTGTTGCTGTCAGAAATTACTCATCTCTGTAGTTATTTATCTTACTCTAAACCCATAGTTATTAGTATTTCTTTCTTACGGATTTACAAAAAAAACACCCTAAGATATTAGTTTGCCAAGAATTTTTATGCTATCTCTTTATCCATCTAGTGAAAGAATACACGGACCAGCTTGGAAAAATGATAGAAGGTTAAAAAATGATGTACAGAGATCCAAAAATGGCTCGTTCGAGATACAGTATGTTTTCTTTTTTTTTTTTTTAAATAATTCTAAAATGGTAAAATTATTAGCATAGACGACACATCACAACTGTAACACAATAACGGCATGAAGGGACCACTTATTGTTTGGAATCGGCTCTTATTGTTGTATTTTATTTATGGATTGAAAACCGACCTGACATTAATAGAAAGTTGGTTTGTTTGTTCGAGCAGCGGTAATTTGTTTGCCTACACCTTTTTAAGCATTCATTATGAAATAATTAAGCCACATAATGTGATTACACTTTTTTGCTTTGTCAGCAGTTTCTCTCGGCGAGAGCGCAGGGAGATGGAGGATGTTGATCAGATATATAGAGGGGGCGGTGGTGCGTTCCAGTGACGACTTGATATGGGATGATACATTCAGTGCCACACACGGTGCTGCGGAAGTTAGTCATCGGGATCACACCTGATTCCAGATTCAAAAGCAGCAGTGCTCCTGTAAGGTTTTCTCTAGAGGGCTACCAGACACACACTCCTCATCCGTTCACAGAGGGTTGTGTTTTATACCAGAAAAACCATTATCTTCAGACTCCTTTTAGGGGGGTCTAATAACCATTAACAATCCTAAATTAGATTGATTGGCTCTTCAGCTTCCTTTATGATAGCATTTATCCTTGAACCCACATGACCAGAAAGTGGCACCATGCTTGTAAACACAATCTGCCATTATCAGAAACTAAAGCATTATGGCCTTTTTAAGTGCTCTTAAAACATTACCAGTTAGTTTATTAAGGAGGAAAGGAGTAAATAAAGTAAAAAGTATTTTTATCATGTTTGCATTTTATACACTTGTTTAGGCGACGGGATTCTGATTATTTTACATGTTTTTTCCTTCCAACTGGTGTGTTATGCAAAAGCCGCACTGCACTGGACTTAGCACAGATTAATGTCCAATTAACGTCCTGTACATTCACCTACTCAGTGACACCCTAGACTCAGGAGAGCTTATTATAATCGTGATTTATCGTTAGGACGAGCACTGAGGAGACCGACGCGAGGGATAGCCCTTATATATCGATTAGATGCTCTTTGTTGTTATTGTTTACATTTTTAATTTCCCTACTTAGCCTCAAATAATAAGGGCGCTATTTTTAAGTACTAATAACACACAACAAGACTTGTACATTTTACTCTACTGTGAATTTGGGGTGTAACTATTTCTGTAGGATTCACATTGTAAACGCTTAAAATTGTTTTAAATATGTTAGGTCATCAACGTTTTAAAACCCTAGACTTAAAAGAACTTTGGTTCTATGTAGTACTTTTATATTTTTTTGACAAATGCCCGATGGGTTAATGATTATGTTGGGAGAAAAAAGATTATGATACTTTTCAATATATAGGGCAGGCCCAGGGCTGGTTGTCAACAACAAAGTGTGTTAATTCATTGTTTTGCGACTTTAAATTTAGAATAAAAGTTTATAAATAGATAGGCCAGGTTTCTGTTCTGGCCAACTTCTGCCTTGTAGTGTAGTACTGTTGGAGAGCCTAATTATGCCGTAATGGCCTTTTCACCTCCTGGCAACATGGACAAAAAGTTCACAAACCAAGTTTTTAAGAATGTGTCTACACATTTGAAAACTGACTTCAAAAGTTAAAGCAAGCAATAAGAAATATTTAAAAGTGTGACGATTAAGAACAAACTTATAGGCTTCTTGATTTTTGTTGTTATTTATCTCAGATACCAAATATGTGTTTGTAACTGAGAAAAGAAAGCACCAAGTCTGGTGCAGGCACTTTTTCTAAGTTGAGTCGCCCTTGGCCAGCCCTAGCTCTGAATTTTCAGAACTAGTGTTCCAGTGTGTCCCGTGAAAGCAACTCCTGCCATAAATGGCGGACCCCAGTGGAGCTGCTATTGACATTGCAGATCACCACTGATGTGAACTTATGGGTCCTCTCACAATACGACACAGCCATGCTGGAGAAACTCCTTGTCTATCAAATAAGCTACCAGCCAATTAACTAAGAAGGACAGCTATTTTCCACAAACGTAGGAAATGCAATTTACCATTTGGATCTCAATCTTGATACGTTCCCGGAATAGGTCTGGATTGTATTTCCGCGGTTTGTCCTTTATTTGTTGTTTGATATATGAAATCTAAAATGATGTCCTATTGGCTGCCTTGGGTCTCGATCAGAGTTGAGGGTCGAATACAGATAAATTGGCCGCCCGCTTGTGTCCAGATTGTCTGTAATTCTTAAAACGAAGGAGTGCGGCACACCGCACAGGATGCCGTTTTTTGTCTCCTGTTTTGCTGGAGGAAGGGATACAGACTTTCCACTTTGTTATGCGATATTTTCCCTTTCCATGTATTTTTATTGAGCCCCGCTTTCGTTTCGCTTGTTACACTGCCTAGAAGAAACATTTAGGTTAATATAGGCTGATGTATTATATTAAGTGTATAGCCTACTATTCAGTGGTTACCAAGAATTTTTGGGGTCCTGTGAGAACCCCCAACAACTCGCACAATTTTTTTCAGGGGGGGGGGGGATTCCTGAGTCTCCCTTATGCATCAAACACACTGATTCAACTCATCAGCTTCATTAGTGAAGACTCCAAAAACTTCAAATGTGTGTGTTACCCTGTCAGATAAGAGAGACAACAACGTTTTCAGTGTTTGGGGGGTCCCCAGGGCAGGATTGGGAACCACTGGCCTACTTTATAGCTAGGACCTACGTGTAAAACCCCAATACTTCTACTTAATAGTAATAAAAAGCGATTTAATAAGCGTTATTTTTATTACTAAAATGTACATGCTGAATGAGAACATTATAGGACTTTTCATGGCATTACAATTATCCATATTACATACACACACATATTATAGAATAAATTAAAATCTACTTTACTAAACCACCCTAACAGGAGGTGTTAATACTACAGAACACCACACACGGATGACAAATAAAACCGTTCATAATTTTTTACAGTAATCATTTGAATCTTACCTGTCACAAGCAAAATACACAGATAACTACATATAATTCAATTGATTTGTGTTTGTGAAAACAATGCATGAGGGGACACAGACTGGTGAATCAGAATCCTGTTGTCGTGCTTAAGGGGACCATACGAACACAGGAAAATAAAATAACTAATAATTCGTTAGGGTTTATGTCTAGACAGACGCTTCTTTAAAATGTTATCCCTATGCCCAATATTCAGACCCCGTCCACGAGGTCAATGTGCGAAAGCTGATAAAATAAATAATGAAATATCAAAGCGCTTTGTACCTGCGTGCGAACTATGCTCGATTACAAAAGTGTAGCGAACATATTTGAAGAGTTCAGATGCAAAAGCCAGTGTGCCCATCTGAAATATCCTAAGATAATCAGCATTTTTCTCAGGCTCCTATTGTTCATTATTTCACTTTAGATAAATTACTGAAACTACACATGAAGCCTGAGAAAATGATCATTTTAGAAGAAATTTTCAATGGCACTTATCTAGAGGCTTTTGCATCTGAAATCTTCTATTTTGCTTTCTTACCATTTGTCTCATACCATGTAGACTTGTTTCCAACATTGCGTTATTTTCTCTTCACTCCTTGCAGACTACGACGAACCAGCTGATTTTAATGACGAATTAACAGTGACCGAAAAGTGATAGGGCTTTTTTCCATAAGATGGCGCTAAATTGCTTTCTTATCTTAAAGTGATCAACATTAACAATCCACCAAATGTTATACCCAAAAAAAAATTATCCTTTCAATCGGAATAATAGGCCTTTTCATTATTTATTTATTTATTCTTATTTGGGGTATGATTGGAAGATTAGTAGACATTGTTTCAAACAGTTGCGTTTTTGAATAGGCCCTATTAGCCTTAGGACTATCACCGCGCACACCGTCCTGAGGAGAATGATGACAACAAAAAAATGCAGTTATAGAGGACGATGGTATTATGCAGGTTTGTTTAAACTGTTGATAGTGTTTTTAACTCAACTTAGATGTGACGCAGACACGGCACCTAAGGGTCCAGGCGGTTGCAGGTTGGGCTGTGATAGATGGGCTGGGAGGGAATCCGGGCCACGTATGAGAACCCACGAACTGACCGCCACTGGCGGCAACCAGACTGAAGTTTGGAAATGCATTGAAAACTGAGAGGGGAGCGAAGGTCGCTGGAATTTGTAAATCGATTGTCTCGGTTGAGGAGGGCTGGAACACTTTGCGCCAGGCCGTTAAAGTCAAAGTTGTACGCGTATCGCTTTCCGTGCACCTTGGGTCATGATGTTTTTGTCCGTAGTAATAGCGCAGAGCTCGGCATCAGTTTGTCATAGTTCATGTTCGTTTTAACTCTTGCGTACCCCCCACCGCATGGCCACCTCGTACGGGGCTATCAGTTTGAAACTCTCCATTGGTTGGCCCCTCACAGGGCGATGTGCAGCTCCATAGTTGGCGCTGTCAGACAGCAGCTGCCAGAAGAAACTGCCAGAGCTGGATTTTTCCACTGCCTAAAATATGGCAGTAAAAGTAGATTTACATAAATGTAGGGAAAACAGACAGGCCTTTTTGTACTCAGCAGACCTATTCTTTGTAAAGAGTGGAGGAGGAAAAGGGCAGTCTTCAAAAGATTTTTATTGAGATGGTTTTATTGTATGTATATATATATATAATATATATCTATATCTATATATAGATATATATATATATTTATATATTTCTATGGTTCCTTTTGAGATTTTTTTTTTCTTTTTATTAAAGGTTATTTGGTGTCTTGGCGTCTTGGTTCGCAAGAGAAAGGTCTCACTATTGTATATATTGTTCACATGAAGAACCCATCCCTGTAGCGTTTTAAAAGGTTCTTAGGGCCCGTTTACACCTGTGCTGTTTAATTTGTAAAACGGCGTTTACCGATAACATCTGTGGGTACAAACAATGCGCCATGATGTTATTGTTTACACGTCCGCAAGGATACGCAGCGTGAATGTGGGCAGCCACGCCATCCGTTTTGGTCCGTTACACTGAAACGCAAACCCCCAAGAGTTTTTCAAAACCCCTAAAATGGGGGTCCTGCAGCGTTTTCAAAGGTCTCCGTTTTCGAGGGTCGAAAACCCCGGAGCAGTGTAAACGATAGGCGTAACCGTCTTAAAACGAAAAAAACGCATAGTGTCAAAACGGGCCTTAAACTAGAACTAAAAAATTGTTCTTTAAATTAAATATTCACTGAAACCTTCTTTTGGGAACACATAATTTTGGGGGAAAAAAATAGGCCTCATCATAAATATAAAACAAAATAAAAGGTCATAAATAAGTAGTCAAACCCTTTGAATAATAATAATAATAATAGTTTATTTAAGACGCCTTTCAGGTCACTCAATGTCACCATCAAGAGCAATAAATCAAACAACAAAAAATAAAAAAAAAAACAATGTCAATGAATCATAAAAAGAGAAGCCACAGTTACAAAAGTTACAACAATACAATAAGAGAAAGAGAAAAGAAAAACAAACAAACCACACAATAGAATATGTTTTAAATTATGCAATATTTTTTTTTCATTATTATTATTATTTTATGCACGAAAGTGAGAGCATTTGCCTGTCACACAATTCATCGCAACACTCACCTTTTGCACTCCTGTGTTGATGGGGGTCCAAGAAGAGCATTTGCTGTCCTTCAAAAGATTTTCTGTAGGGGGTCTGAAAGAAAGCGTTTGAAAATACGTCTGACATTTAGAATTAGCTGTGATTGATATTTTAAATGCCTTCTGAAATGTTGGAGTAACAATAAAAACGCAACAGATGCATTTTAACATATTTCCCCGTCTGTGTATTTGTAATTCGTAATTTTAGACAAAACACGTAGGCTAATGCCACTCATCAATAAATAACAAATCGCAGCAAAAGAGGTTAAATATTATGAGTATTGTTCGTGTTGCTGGCTCGGTGTATTTGCCCAGACTTCAGCGCTGAGGTCAGGAAACGCGTCCAGGAAAAAGGATATCCGATTTCCGACAAAGAGGACATGCTTTCCAGATGGAGAAGTCAGAGGCAACGGGCGATGGTGCGCAGCATTGCACCCGCGGACCCCTAGCATCGCCCTTTCTTTTCAGTCATTTCAGCAATATTTCTCATTTTACACACAAAAAGATGGTACCTGAGAGATACATGTTAAACATAAGGCTTCCTCCGCAGTTCTGTCGCATTGTGTGGTGGCGGTGGAGGACGTGAAAGGGTCGGCTTTCATTGGCGCAAAGATTTTTATTAAACTTTATCTCAAAACTGTGATCTGGAAAAAAATGCGAGACAGATTGAAGTTTCCAGGCAACTGTCACAAGCCCTATCTCTGAGACAATATTCAGACAGCACATTTCCTTTGGGTGCATTGGTTTAATTAAAAGAGCAGGTTACCTCTGTCATCCCTCCCGTTCTCCACAATAAAAGGAACCGATTAGAAAATTCGGCCTTATCAAATCCACCATCAAGGTTTAATAAAGTTTCTGCTTTTAAGATCAGAGTTTCTATGGAAAAATTGAAGTGTTTGACATGGAAAACCGGTTCAGATCCTTTTTCTTTTCTTCCTTTTCCGCCTTTTTACCTCTTTGCAAACAGAAAGGCCTGTTCCCATGTTGGTTGAGAATATTTTACTTTTAACCATGCCTCGGTGCATAATGGTAAACAAGAACATTTTATCCAAAACTTATGCTGCTTTAATTGAGCAATAGATGATATGGTAAACCCTCTGCCTTGCCTTATGATCACTTCTCTTGACTGTTATATAATGCATGTATGTACTGGATGAAATATTTTTTTTTTTTTTCATTTTAATATAGCACATAAAATTCTAACTTTCTAAATTTGCGTAATATTGTACCTTTCTAAACTGAGCATAATAGACAAGGAAACAATAGTCTTTTTCATAATGATTACCACATTTTTATTATAGAAGTCCTTGAATTTCATGTAGGCTATATACCTTTTTTACAAAAACCAAATCTTAACAAAACAACCAAACAAAGATAAATGTAGATAGATTTAGATTGTGTTATACATATTTTTACACTGTACTCTTTCTGAAGATTTAAACTGTTAAAACAACAACAACAATAACAAAATAGATTGGGTTCACCCTATATTTGATAATAATTCATACGACATTCCACTCGTGAACTAACCGATAAGGAAGATACATTTTTTTTTTTTTTGTGCCAAGTAAACATGCTAATGCTGACTGTATGTACAGGGGTGTGTATTTATTGTTAAAACATGACGATAAATGTAAAAATTTGGTAATAAAGGGTAAAAGAAGTCTTATGATCGTGAAATATGTCAGGTACTTGTGTTTATTTAACATGTATAAATTGCACAATGATTGATTGCATCAGCTTAAACTGTCAGAGTAGCATCATTATCGACCAACATAATATCATCTGTAATCATTTTTACTCATCTTCCCGTGCTCGTTCTGACCGTTCTGTCGTGTTGTCTCCGGCGTCCCAGACTCGGTTGCTTTAGCTGCCTGAGTCATTAAATAGATCGCAGGCCAACTTAAAACAAGCCCCCGGATGCAAGGCGATTCTTCAGTTCGTCCACGCGACATGGGTGACTTCATGCTGGCTCCTAAATGCAACAATTAGAAAATTAAGGGAGAATAAACTAGAATAAAATACAAATTGTAAAGACAATGTTTAAATCTGGTATATATCTGAAGATTTAATTGTGTTTTTAATATCAGGTTATAGCTGTAAAAGTACTTGCCATGATACACACTAATAAAAGCAAAATTGTAGATTTAAAGAGATATTACTACCTTAAGCCACAGGGAAGGTTTTCTTTGTTTTTTATTTTTTCCCTGAATTGTTTTTTTCTCTGAGAATTTTATTTGCGTTTTGAATTCAAACATTTGAGCCCCCCCTAAAATTTTAAAAATGAAAATGTTAAAATCAAATATAGGGCGGTGGAGGGGATAACAATTAATTTAATAGTAAATTCCATTTCCACCATAAATTGATGCTCAGAATATAAAATATACATGTTTTAATTATTGCCTAACAAATTTCCCCAGTAGGGGGCTAAATTGTAGGCTACCAACAGCACCCTTTTATATTAGTTCTGTTTTAATTTCAGTTTAGAGTTTCGGATAGAAGCAACGTTAAACAACGTTAATCTGAAGCAGGCAAACACTAGAAATTGAGTTATATTTAAGCTTAAAATATAACTAATATTATAACCTAATTAAGTGTTGTTATTTTAGAGATTCAACAAACTGTGTTACCTGTCTCTTGTTTTTTAGTCAGGTTGATTTAATTCCAATAAATCACGATTTTTATTTAAATATTTTACATTAATATAACTGATTAGTTACATTCATGTAAAATATTTAAATAAAAATCGTGTTTTATTAGAACCGAGAAAGGAGAGACAGGTAACACGGTTTTTTTAAATCTCTATAATAACAACACAATGTATCTTAAGCTAAATATAGAACTCAATTTCTAGTAGTCTCAATTTATGGTATACATTTAAGTAGCATATTAAGGTTAATTATTAAAACGTTTGACTGTGTAGTTTAAAAAGTTTGATTTGTGATTCATAGCTTTATAACCTGACTGCTATTTCCTGAACTAACCCACACTAAATACAGTTCCGGTATGTTTCCTGATTTGGCTCCCTCAATAAGTTGACTTACCCCGTCCTGTTATGTCAGACTTCAGCCTTGTCTCAGATCCAGCTGCTTTCAGCACTCTTGTCTGTCTTATAATCATTGCACTCAGAACGAGTGGCACACTTTTAATCAGCTCGTATGATATGTGTATTTGATAAAGGTGTGTGTGCAGTCGAAACGTTTATTAGGAGATCCTGGACTGGGTGTGGGATCGGGTGTTCAACAGCAACTGCTCTGTCTACATCTGATCCTGTGAGTGGGTGTGTGTACTGCTAGAGTCCTGAAACGGTTACAACCGCAAACATAAGAGGCGGAATCAGACCCGGATCCCGGGGTTACGAACCATGTGATTGGGCGAACAAGACCCGTACTTCCGTTAGCCCATCATTGTTACAAAGATTTGTCCATTGCATTAGATCTAGGCTGTTTTTTAACAGTGAAAAATAATAAATAAAATAAAATAATAAGAATCAAGAAAGAATATGTGCGACATGTGTTTAATCGACAAAGGTCAGGACCTCGGACAGCTCCAGACAAACCCAAACGGGTGAGAATCCCTCCCCCTCATCATTCATTTATAGTATACTGACAATTTTTTTTTTCTGCTTGCTTATGGACACCATCCCTGAACGTGGCTCGAGAAACAAGAAAGTGACTTTCAAAGACTGGCAAATACTGATATGTTTCTGTAAAAACCTTTTAGTTTTTAGTCCACGTTTGTGTCCACATGAAATGTAAATCAGACAATGTTTGGTAATTGTTAACCGCACTTTAAATGTTTTTATTAAAAAAAAAAAAAAAATTATTTCTTTTTAATCTTTCTTTCTTTCTTTCTTTCTTTCTTTATTTTTCATGTATGTATGTATGTATGTATATTAATGTGTGTGTGTGTGTTATATATATATATATATATATATATATATATACAGTATATACACACACACAAACATACATACATACATGCACAATACAAATACTTTACATAAATATGTGATAATTCATTTTAAATAAATATTGCTAAAAATATGTCATTTAATTTTAAATACATAAATATTTAGATTTTTTATTAGCAGCACTTCCTATATATCTAAGTTATGTATGAAAAAATTGGAGTACAAAACTTTTATATATATTTTTATATATTGAAGAAAAAATAATATACATTTTATATAAAACTATATATGTGAATGTAGTTGAAATCTTCAAAAGCAGGTCCACGAAGAACAAATAATGAGACATTAACATAAAGGTACTCATGCTCTTGTTTATTATAGAACAGTCTCATATCCATCGTGTAGGTGGTGGTAGGACATCATGCAAGAGTTTTTGTTGTTCAACTGGCATAAAACATCCTAACTGTTAAATATAATGAAGTGGCTTATCCACTGGACTCCTCCATCAGTCTAGCCCGCTATTTTAGAAAAAAAAAATTCTTAAAATGTCTGCATGATTATATTTACCTAGAAATGTGGGAGGCCAGCTCTTATTACATATAACTTTAAAAAAGCATCAGATCTGCTTGTTTTACATCAAGAATTAACACTTAGCAGATCCATGAATTGAGCAGAGATGTATCGAAGCAAGGAATTGCCACAAAGCACTCTTGTACTGTAGTTTATATAATGTCTTTATTGCCTATAGTATTGACACAGCATGACATGGTGTACACAGTGGTGCTGGGTCTTATTGCTGAATTCTGCGCATAGACTGGATCTGATTGGTGTGTGCCTGGGTGCCGTACTCATTGTAGCATCTGTACTCTCCTTGGTGTCTGTCCCTCTCAAAGATGTACTGATATCCACGGTAACCGGGAAACTGATAGCCTACCCCCCAGCTGCCAGAGAAAAGGACAAATCTCCTTTATTGCACCGCACACAAAATAAGACTGTGCAGGGAGCTGCTGCATTAGTGATACATTATTTGTCACAAAGAAATGGACATCCACAAAGGACAACACTCTGTATAATATGAGTTTTAAAGACAATTATATATACACACCCTCAGAAAAAGGGTACAAAAGTTGTCACAGGGGCAGTACCCTTTCAAAACGTTGGTACCTTATTTACCCCTAAAGGGTGCATATGAGTACCTTGAAGGTGCATAATAAAACTTAAATTGTACATATTTTGTACCTCTTGAAAAGATACCATCTTTGTGAGAGTGTAAAATCACAAGTAATGTAATGTTTGTTTACAGATACATTTTTTGATTGCATGCATTGGCAGATATGCTTTTTTACTGAAAATCTAGTATATATTACGTATATATAAATATAAAACATATAAAAAGTAAAATATATAAAATAAATGTATAATATTAATCTAAAAAAGGTGTATATATTTTTGTCTGGCCTTAGTAACAAACATTTAAAAAATACTGAATAATTAAATATAGTTATTCGATATTTAGTTATTTATCCTAGTTTATTAATGACAGATGATGTTAAAAAGCTGGTGAGGTGACTTACGCTCCAGAGTTTACTTTGATTGAGGGAACTTCCTTGCTGCTGCACCAACCCATGGCTTGAAGGGAGGGATAATCCTCACACATCTCAAATTTACGTCCCATGAAGTCTTCACACTCATAGAGGGTAATCTTACTGTCACTGTGGTTCTGTCGGGGAGAGGGTGAGTGTGGGAAATGAGATCATGGAGGGTGATGATTTTGAGGATATTTGTTATAAAAGTAAACCTAATGTGCCAAAATTGCAGAGATGATGAAAGAGGTACGTGGAGTAAGTCTTCACAGATTTGACATAAACTTACAGCACATTTAATAGGTCTGAAAGAGAGCATGTGCTCTGTTCTGTAACTGCTGTTGCCACTCCAGGCCTGGTAACCGGGATAGTCTCCTTTCTCCAGGATAAACTGCTGGCCCTGGAACTCAGGATACTCGTACCCCACCCAGCTGCAAGAGACAGAATGTCATAGTCAACGCAAACCAGGAAACAACAGCGTTTTACATGGCAGTGATCTCTACTGATCAGGACACAAAAGCAAAGCAAACACAATGGTGCTGACTGAATGGAGCGGCTCTGTGTTTCTTTATCAGCTCATCTCTCATCACCACGGCAGGCAGCTGCCAGCCACACGGACTATCGCCACTATCTCTCTGTTGTTTGTTCCAGTTTATATAAATATGACAAAAAAACACCATTGAAGCTATAGTTACAGTTGGAAATAAATTGTTTATGACTATAAGGTGGTTTTGTGGGGAACTGCTGTCAAGTAAAGAGATACAAATAATCACTGTAATTCTAATATAGGCATATTTTAAGTAATAAAAAACAATAATAATGTAATTATATAATTATAATTATTATTATAGATTTATACAATAATTTTAAAATACATGTAAAATTATATTTTTCCTCTTAAGCTCACCCAGGTCAAAAATACAGTAAAAAAATAATATTATGAAACATTATTACATATTTAGTTGTAAAAACTCATTTATTCCTGTGATGGCAAAGCTGAATTTTCAGAAGCCATTATTCCAGTCTTCAGTGTCACGTGATCTTTAAGATATCATGATATTCTGATTTTTACATTATTTTACCTTATTATCAATTTTAAAATTATTTGTGCTGCTTAATATTTTAGTTTACACTGTTTCAAGATACTTTGGTGAACAGAAAGTTCAAAAGAATAGCATTTACTTGTAGTAGAAATCATTTGTAACATTATAATATCTTTACTGCCACATTTAACTAATTAAAATGCATTAAAAAACAGAGATGTGTATGTATATATTTTTATATGCACATATTACTTCTAATTTTTACAAATATCTCACTTATTTCAATCAGTAAAAATATCTCTAATATTAAACATGACAATCATACATCCTCTCTGCTTCACATTTTGCACATTAATTAAACATCTAGAGGCTACACTTACGGGCCGTTCTCCACCTTAATGGAGCGAATCTTTCTGAAGTCTCTGTCCAGAATGTTCTGGCACTCAAATGTGAATTAACAGCTCTTTTCCCTGGAAGTACTCCTCCTCGAACACGGTCATCCTAAACTTCCCCCCCTGCTCCAATTGCTCCTGCGGATTGGCTGCTGTCGATCACCGCACTCTCTATCAGGAAAAGAAGACCACAGCGTGAATTCATGCACCCATGTGAGAAATTCCTGGGTAGATCAAGTGAAAATCGATTCCTGGATCAAGTGTTGACAGTATATGTTTCCTGCTGACATGATCTTTTTTGGTCAGTATGATCACATTTGCTCTGTCTGTGCTCTTTAGCATTGTACAGGAATCTGATGTTTCACTTTGAGGGCTAAGACAGTGGCATACTCACGTACTGAGGTGGGACAGATCCAGTATAATCAATGTGGTGGCCAAGCCCTTGCCCAGTGTTTTTATAGGACAGGGCCCCTCATTTAGTGCAGAATGCGCATCAGGCCTGCACACTCAGCAGCAGCCAACAGAAAAACCGCATTAGCCTTCACTATTGTGGAGCCATGGTGCAGCCTATTGTGGAGGTCTTAGACCCACTGACTCATCAAAACTACACTATCTGCCCCCACGCCAGACCCTTGGCAGTTTACAATGGCTACGCTTTTGACATTAGACTTTAATCGCATAGAGTAAATAATAGCAGAATTGCTGAAGATTAGACTGCGCCCTGGTCACTCTCTGGTGCCTGCTTGTGGATGCTCTCTCTGGGCAGAACTGGCTGCTGTTGGCCAATAGGAGGATTTCCCTCACACATTAATGACATTAGAATACATTTCACAAATAATTTGATCCACAATATCCACCTTATTTAGGCAGCACAGAACTGAACTATTTTCTTTGAATATGCAAGTCTTCCGATTAATTTATACAACCGCTATAAATGAATCGGAAGTCTTGGATATTCACTATAGAGGAGTACTTCATAACAAAGTGCAGTAAATGGTAAAACCTATTGCGCTAGAAACCAGTGTGTTAATGATTACGATAATTAATTAAAATAATATACCAGTTTGCAATACCAAGCAGCATAAAAGGCTTTTTTTGTTCGGCTAAAATAACTGGAAGCGATTGCTTGACTCACACATTCAAGTTACAAATGGCCGCACTCGCACTTACATTAAAAAAGGGCCTAAGGTGAAGTAGGCCTATATAATTCTCTTAGCTAAATACACCTCAGAAAATAATATGCATACTGTATATATATATTTTTATCTGTAATAACTGCAGCTGTTCAGGAACATATAGGCCTACGGCATACAGTTATTTTATGTCTTTGTACAATAAAGGCTAAAACAACTTAAAATAATAGGTATGTCATTAAAAATAATTGAGATAAGTGTTTGAAATTTGATAAGCACAGGCAGATTTATCATATCAAGCCTGTGTTGTTTCATTTAGAGCATGATCATGTGAATAAAAAGTAGGCCATTTTAATTTATTTGAAACATTAGAACTAGTCCAGTGGTCAGCCTTGTTGATGACATCTGGTGGTGTAATACTTTACTGCATGACCAGTATAGCTGGGTTTCAGTAGCCTACATTTTAACATTTTTAGGACATTTATGACCACAGCATTATTTAGTATTATTCATAAACCTAATATTTTATTACAATGATGTTGGAAACATAACCCTATGAAATATTCTGATAAGCCAAGGCATGAATATGCGTGCATGCACATGTGATTATTCTCACCTGTTAGGTGTTGTTTGCGTAAGAACAGGTGCTGTAGGGATGCGGGACACACAGCTGGTGTCCTGTTATCCTGATTTTAACTGATCTGAGAGAAACAATGTATGTATAATTAAGTTGCATCCATAACTTAATTTCATAAGAGCCCAATAACTTAATTTCATAAAAACACAGAGTAATTGCAACACAGTTGTACTCAAAAGTCAGTAAACTATTTATTATTATTATTATTATTATTATTATTATTATTATTATTATTGAAAGGAAGGTATATTTAAATTCAGCTATGACACAATAAATCCAAAACTGATATAACAATACAAAGAATTCAGAAAAATCTGTAAAAAGGAATGATTTCTGACAGATCATGTGACACTGAAGACTGGAGTAATGATGCTTAAAATTTAGCTTTGCCAAACAAACACACACACACACACACACACATATGCATACATACATACTTAGAGAGAGGAGAGAGAGAGAGAGAGAGAGAGATTTTAAAGATGTAATAATATTTTACAATATTACTGTTTTGATACTTTTCAAAATAAATGGAGCTTTTATGAGCTTAAGAGACTTCATTCAAAAACAATGAAAAAAAGTTATGAGGATACATCAGTGTTCAATGTACACATTCCAAATGCAAAAAACACAGTGTTACTGTCAGTGATTTGACATGCAAATGCCTTTGAAAATCAGAAAGTGTGGCACTTCCGTCTCATTCCAAAAGTAAACTGTGTCATTGTATCCTCATAGTGGCAGGATTTGGCATATCTGTCTATCTGAACAAAATAAAAAAGTTTAGTTTATAAATAGGCCTATCTAAAAATTTAAACATTGAAGTTTAAATACTAATTGAACTGTAAAATATCCACATTTCATATAGATGTTTAGATAAACATCTTTAGTATTTTTTATTGTATTTTATTATTTTTTTATTTTTAGTTTATTTTTGTTGCGTGTTGTCAGTATCATCGAACCATGTAGGAGTGTATATTGTTTTTTCCCTGATTCATTTACTTTGCAGGTGTGATGGTGAGGTGAAATAGTTAGTGCTGGGTGACGTTTTCTTGAGGGTGCCATGGAAACTAATCCTTCTCAAGGCAAATGTGAACAGCTCCAGACAGCTAGTGCAGGTGACATCTGCTCAGATAATGTCCTTTATGTGTTTGAGCACAAGCCGAGCGCTTCTGTAGAACATGGCCACGATGGACAGAGAAAGACATTTCTATCTACTGCCAAAGGCAAGAAAAAAAGTTCATTTGCATTTCAACAGTGACTCTTTTAACTGCCACATAGCCAACAGGAAACGCCTGCCAGCAGGTAGCTATTGGTTAAGCACTTCATAAAATAATACCACAAAAAATGCTTCATTCAGACACAATATAATTGTCACAACATAAGCAGAACTGTAAATGCATCAAATGTAAATAAATAAATAAATAAATAAATAATAAACTTATACTTTATTTGTTTCCACTTAAAAAACAAATTTGCCAGTTTCTAATATAATATACTGATTATTACATTTATGTTGTTCTTAAAACACAAATACATTAAGATGATAATATAAAGGTTTATTTCACAAACTGTTGACCTTACAGTATAATACAAGTGCTACTTGTTTAAAAATCAATCAATCAATAAATAGGCCTATACTGATTATTACATGTATATTGCTCTTAACGCACAAATACAATTACATGGTTATAAAAGATGATAATATAAAGGTTTTACAAACTGTTGACCTTACAGTATTACAAATGCTACTGGTTTAAAAAAAAAAAAAAAAGAAAAAAAAAAAAAAAAACTTTTAACATGGTTCCTTTTGTCTAATTTCCAAATAAATAAATAGGCTATGAAATTAAGACATATGACATTTATAGCCTATCCTTTGTCTTCTTATGTCACAGCTTAAGCATTCTTTATAGTTAATCAGCATGTTATGGCGTTGTATTATTACTTGTTGTAAAATGGAAAGCCTCGGTGAAGAGGGCTGAAGAGACCCGCTGCTGTGGTGTTTCACTGACGCGTGTCTGCATCTGCGTAACGCGAGCCGAACGAACAAAACCTTTTCATCTGCAGGTATTGTGCGCGTGGCTCAACGTGAGACAAGTACAGAAAACACAAAACATCCATCCTGGACGTCAATTTATTCGTTTACGTTTTCTGATGATGACTTTGTCTTCTCTCCTTGAAGACACAACCATAAGACCAACATATGATGTGTGCAATAATTTCCCCAAGTATAACTTTCTTTAACAATACAAACATCAAATAATAATCAGTAGTAGGTGTAAATGAAAATAGGATAGGCCTACTACATTTAAATGATTAATTGTAAGGTTACGTTAAGGTAGCCTAACAAAACCTGAATAAAAAAATAAAATAAAATAAAAAAAATCTTACCGTGTCATTCAGCGAATCAGTAGTGTTTTAATAGTACCGCTAAAATGCACACTGATCTGAGGCCTTTGGCTTTATATAGCAGTGTCGGTGTATTT
The DNA here is from genome assembly GCF_018340385.1 of Cyprinus carpio. NCBI lineage: Eukaryota > Metazoa > Chordata > Actinopteri > Cypriniformes > Cyprinidae > Cyprinus > Cyprinus carpio. Next base: position 21,300,199 of record NC_056585.1, on the reverse strand, counting down.
AGTGCGCACGCGGGTAAATGCATTGATCTGCTCTCCGTCTTCAGCGCGCGGAACTCTGTCCTGGACACCTGTCACACGGCACTTTCCTCTCATCCAATATTGACACAGGAGTCAAATGGGAGGGCCAGAGCAGATTAGTTCTATTATGTCAATCATGTCGCTCTGTGCAAACCGAGCTCTCGTTTCGTCGAGATAAAAAGCGGGGAGACATCTGGAGCGCATAAGGTCAGAGCGCGAGATCATACAAAGGTGACCCCTTAACCTGCGCTCTCCTGCAGGTGAACGATTCATAAATAAAATCGGAGCATTAAATGGTAGCCTATAAACTTACACTTTTGCTAATAGTTTGCTCTGCTCATGTTATTTGTATGCATTGCTTTTATTTTTGCTCTTCGTACGACAAGGAAAAGGGGGTAAAACAAGTTAAAATGAGGTCACGGAAACTGCATATACTTTTATATTCTTAGAAATTATACAAGAATTAGATATTGACTTTTTATTGTTTTAAATGTGGTATACAGCATGTCTCACTGCAGTTAATGACATTAAACCACATCACATTTGTCAAAGAAAAGCAGGGGACAGTGACTGACAGAAATAATAATTTAAGGCCATATTTTCAATTATATGGAAGGCTTAACGTTATTGTGCATTCGTTTTTATTTATCATTTGAAGACTTTATTGGCAGGAACAGCCATAAAATAGCTGATGTTTTTCTGCCCCCTACTGGTTTTGACAAAAGATAACAAGTTAAATTTATTTTTGGCTTTGACAAAGATTTCAATACCTTTGTTACTAAAAACATGCTTAAGGCAGTAGAAAAATTAGCTGACTTTTTTCATATATCATAGTTTATTTCTGAAGCTATGTTTTTGATCAGGTACACTTCTTTTTAAAAGTCTGGAGATCAGAAAGATTTTTAAAAGATATTAATACCTTTATTCAGCATGAACACATTAAATTTCTCCAAAGTAAAGTTACATAAATAATGTAACAAATCATACAAATGCATTTTTTCTTTTTTTTTTCTTTATCTTGAAAAAAAGTATCACGTTTCCAAAAAAAAAAAAAACACTAAGAACAGTGGTTTTAACACTGACATGAAATGTTTCCTCAATATTACGGTTTTTACTGTACCCCGGACTTCGAATGGTAGTGTATACTTTCATGTCTAGGCTTATTGATTCAGTAACCACCAGGCCAGATCCAACTAGGTGTGCAAGACAAAGAAACATGTTCATAAATTTAAATTGCAATTTTGCAATAAAATATTTCATTAGCTGGCCTGTGAGAGTTTTTCAGATATGCCTGCCAGCCTGCCGTTCTGTATTCTTCTGCAGCTCTGAGCTGATCTGAGCTGGCAAGAATACCTCGTCCCACAATGATGATATCAGAGCCTTTAGTGCAGATCACATCTTCTGGACTCGAATACTGCTGTCCAAGTCCATCCCCTAGAGAATAAAATATTAATAAATTAAGCGCATGTATCAGATGTATAAAAAAGAACAAATACTTTGTATTTAAATAGTTAAAATACAACATATTATATTATGATGCATTTTTTGCATTTTTTTCTCTGACAAGACTCCTTATTTTGTCATAAGATACACAGAAAAGCTAATGCCAGACCACAGTAAACAGTACCTCCTGACAGTATTTGCGCACTCCTGGTAGTCATGTGAACCAGACCAGGCTTTCACTGAGCTTTGATACAGTTTATGAATCCAAATACAAATATATATGGTCTTCAGCCATCTTGACCTAAAAGACATTTCAATCAACTCAAATGGAGAAACAAGAAGCTGAGCTCTGGTAGCTTTCAAAGAACATTACTGTTTAGTGAAATAATAAATACAGTATTTTCAGAGTTGAGAACACTGTTCATAATTTCTTCACAGAGAGGCAGAAGATGTACCACTGCTTGGTGGTCATCTCCTGTTGCTAGGGACCCTGCGAGCTCATCTGAGCAATGAGCAAACAGCCTTGACCCAGAGGCTTGCCAGCTGCAACCAGACCCTGCGCACACACCCCCTGACCTGGCAACGCATAGCCTTAATGGTGTGTCGCCCATGAAGAAGCTCCGATAGAGACTGCCTAGCCTTAAACAAAACAAAATATATTAGGACACTGCTTGTGCAGAGAATGAAAAAACATTAAGAGAACTAATAAAACATAAACTAAAAATAAACCTTTCATCATCATTTACTCACACTTCTGCGGAAAGTCCATTCCAGAACTGTATGACTGTATTTTTCTGTCGAACACAAAAAGAAGGAATCTGAACTATATGGCTTCAGAACTTGTGAAATATATCGTCTATGTGTTTTTTTTTTTTATTATTATTATTTTCTGTCCATTTTTGGACACTATAATAATATATGTTTTCATAGAGAACTGCTGTATAAAGATTATGCTTCACGCAAAGTCCAGAGATTTTGAAACGACATGAGGGTGAGTAAATGATGACAATTTTTATACAGTCAAGCAGAAATAATAGCAAATTTTATTAAATGGCATTATAAAATGGCACATTTATTAAATGAGGCTTCAGCAAACCTTCAAGGCCACCTCAAAAATATCTTTACATATAATTATCTATTATTATATTTTTAAAATTAAGCTACCTCATACAGTATATTAGGGGTTGTGCTTATATATATATATATACAGTACAAGGTCGAAAAGTTTGGAAACATTACTACTTTTTAATGTTTTTTGAAAGAATTTTCTTCTGCTCATCAAGCCCTGCATTTATTTAATCAAAAAATACAGAAAAAATGTAATATTGTGATATATTATTACAATTTTAAAATAATTGTTTTTTAATTTAATTATACTTTACAATTATCATTTTGATGCTGTGATGCAAAGCTGAATTTTTTAGTGATCATTATCACATGATCCTTTTAGAAATCATTCTAATATGATGATTGATTATCAAAGTTGGAAACAGTTCTGCTTGCTTAATATTTTTTTCAGACATGTGATACTTTTTTAGGATACTTTGATGAATAAAAAAAAAGAAGCTATGTTTTTAAAATATACATATTTTGTAATGAACAATATAACACTACTGGTCAGTAATTTGGGGTTCAGTAGTTTTTCTTTTCCTTTCTTTTTTGTAAATAAAATCAATAACTTTTAATATTCAGACAAGGATGTGTTAAATTGATCAAAAAGTGATAGTAAAGAAAATATATTATTAGAATATATACATTATTAGAATTTTTTTTATTTATTTTGAGCTAAATGCGAGTTCTTTTTCTAACCTTTTTTATTCATCAAATTACTATTAGACAGCAGAAGACTGTTTCAACAACTCCATAATACAATCAGAATATTAGAATGATTTCTAAATGATCATAGTGATAGGACTGCATGTTACATGTTGACACTGAAGGCTGGAGTAATGATGCTGAAAATTCAGCTTTGCATCACAGGAATAATTATTTTTTAAAGTATATTCAAATAGAAAACTATTATTTTAAGTTGTAATAATATTTCACAATCTTACTGTTTTTGTCTGTATTGTTGATCAATCAATGCAGGCTTGTAGATGAGCAGAACGAAAAAAAAAAAGGACAAACCCCTTCGTTACGCACAACCTAATAGTAACGAGGTAGCTTAATTTTAAAAATGGTCCAAATTCCAGAACTACAAAAGTAATGTTAAATTAATTAACTTCTACTACTTTTTAACTTCTCATGGGAGTTTTATAATGAATATAATTTTTTCTAGGTATGCCAAGCATCTAAACTATTATTTCTGGGTAGAAATTTTTGAGTAAACATTATATATTTTTTTAAATCTTTTATACCTAAAAATCATGAACAGCCTAAGAAAAGGTCATGGGTGTCTTTAAAAAAACAAAGGTTGTGGACAATGAGAGGTAATATGTGTAACATCCATTTTTATTATTATAAGAAAAAAACAAGAAAAAAAAAACAACAGGACATTATGTAAAATGTCTTTGCTCTATGTAATATCTGGTGAAGACTGTGGAGATGAAAGCAAACATTTTCCAGACTAGTACGGAGCTCCATCACCCTTGTGAAACAACCTTCATACTGAATGCTTGATTGTGTGTTTCCAATGTCTGCAAACCTTGCAATCCTCAAAATCAGGAAGTTGTGCTTTATAGCCAACCCCGTTCAGTACTGCTAGGCTTACATCTGCAGTGAAGTCCTGCAGGAATGTCCACATGGATTCTTCAACACCGCAAATCAGTGGCCCCCAAATGCATCCGCAATCTCTTAGCAGCTCCTCAGAATGGACTCACATCTGCAAGACACACACAGAATGGGTCTTCTTTGTCTGCTGTGATCTTCATCATGCAGGCGGCAGAGAGAGGGTGATTGTCTGGCAAGTAGCCCTGCCTCACCTGCTCTCTGTCCATTAACACGACTGCATCTGTGATCTTCAGGCCTTCCTTCTCAAGCACCTCTAGTGGTTTCTAGAACACTGCTGGCCCACTGGTCAGGACATCCTCTACCGTTATTCTTGGACGATGCTGTCACCGTGGTCCGTTGGTTCCCTCGATTGAGACGTTTCGTTTTCGCAGGGGGGGATATTCAAAACTAAAATCAATACAGTTGCAGTGGTTTTAGGTTTAGTATCACAGTAAGATACTATTATATACACATATTATAGATTACGTATTTTCCAATTTAATTTTAGTAATTGTGTTGTTTAACACAATGTCCTCTATAGTGTTTTAGTCATTGTTTGAATTCCAGTTTTAGATATTTTCGTACATTAAGTTAAGCTAATGGAAAAATCAGAAATGTCATGTTTTGCAACAAGCTCCCATAAGTTTTTTTTTTATATACATATTGTCAGTGTTTTATTAACAAACTGTGTTATAAGTTTTCTTCTAAAGAAAATAATAGGTCTGTACAGTTTTTTTAGTCAATTTTTGTTTCAGTGTTTAGATAAAATACATAAAAGTTTAAACAAAATGAAAATTAAACATGTTCTGAACCCTGAAATGTTTCACGTATTATTTTTTCCCCCACTTTAATGTTAAAATTTAATTAAAAAGTTTTAGTAACAGATTTCTCTCTCTCTCTTTCAATATCTATAGAGATTTTAGTCATATTTTATCTTTAGTTGAGTTTATGTTAGGATGTCAAGCTAAACTAAAGAAATGTGCTTTTGCAACTAGCTTAAACAATACCATTTAGGTTTTTTAAACATGTATTTCAGTTCATGTTTTATTTTATTTCAAGTAATGTAACAAGTTTACTTATAATAATACATAGTTTCCCCTCAAATCAACAACTATGAAATATATAAATAACCTATTTGTAAATCCAAATGATTAATAAAGACATAAATATGGGCACAGTTTCATCGCATGACATTCCATCTTGTCAAGAGAAAAAAGTGTCCAAATGTAATTTGCATTCCATTTTGAATATCAAATCTAACACTATATAAATAGACTAACTAAAAACCTAACAAGAAGGTTTTTGTGAACTTGTTGTACCCTCTTTTTACACAAATTACTGCTTAGGTTTGAAATGTATGAAATGCCAGTCTTTAAATGTGTCTTAAATGTCCAACATACAATAAACAATACAACAGAACAGTCATAAATACAATAAATACGATAATACAATAAACAATATTATTATATATATAATATATATATATATAGGTGGTATGTGGCTCTCTCCTGGAGCATCGAGCCGCGTGTGGAGGAAGGCCGGACGAGGGGTGTAAGTACCGGTTGAGTTCCGGCGGGTCGGTTTGTTCGTGCTGGCAAGCACTAGGCCCTGAGGTCCTTCAGTGGGTCATGAGTCTATGACCACCTGCCATCCAGGAGTCCCATGAGGATCTCCTGGCTGCCATCACCCGCCAAGGATTTTGTGGCCCGCTATGGGTCAGGATGTCCAGGCAGTTTGAATTTGCTTGCTCCATTTGTGCCCAAAACAAAGTCTCTAACTTTCCCCCGTTGGTCAACTTCAATCCCTGCCCCCCCGTTTTCCCTGGTCACACATTGCCTTATATTTTGGTCTCTGTCTTAACCTCTTTTAGAGTGGGTTACACCGTTTATTCTCACAATTAGATATATATATATATATATATATTATATATATATCTATATCTATATATAGATATATATATATAATTGACACTTTATGTAATAACAACTGTATCCTAAATTTCTATTTATCTGTCTTGTTCCTTTTAAGAAATGAATTATAATTCATGAAATATTCTTGAGTGTTTTGGGCCATTTCCTAACAGAATCTGAGGTGACCAATTACTTATTTCGCAAACTCATCTTAAAGCTTTAATTGTTTTTAAATCATCTTGCTCCTTCAGAGGCATCACATTTTCTAATAATTACATGTTCTACTGATTCTCCATGACCCCATTTGTTCAGTTTCCAGTTTCAATGCATCCCCATTCTATACAGAACCTGATTTTAACGAACAATGTCCCTACACAGTCTTTGAAATTAAAACGTCTTCGTTCCTGTTGCACAATTTTCTTTTTTCTACAAACCTACTGTCTCTCTTGATTATGATGAAAGTGTCTACCTTTTGTTGTTTTGTTTGCAATTAACCCTTTTACATTCTGTTTTTACTAATTGACACGCTTAAATGTCCAAATTTGTGTGCATGTTTCCGAGGCCTGTTTAGCCAGATGGTCTGCCTCCTTATTTCCTTCGCACCCCCATAGGGTTATGGTCCCCACCGAAAATTTTACACATAAAAAACAGTGTTCTTATTCTAAATAGCCGCTGCATCACATCAACCATCCTAATCGTGGCCTTGCTGGTGAAAATTTCCCTTAGCAAGCGAATTAAAACGGGAAAGGGAGTCTGGTACACATGCCCTGATCTTTACTTCTTCTATCCACTGCAGAGCTTTAGGAATACTGCTATTGTTCTCGGTAGTAAAAACTACTATAATGATCTGCAATTCTTGTTGAAATTTTTGACTTTGAATTGGGGTACCTTCCCAAAAAGTAGTTTGTTGCTCAAGTTGATTTTATGAAGTATACTTAAGTAAAGTTCAAGTATATTTAGACTTTTTGTAGGTATAAGTCAAGTATACTTAAATGTCCCATTTTAAAGTATATTTCTGAGGAGTACATAAAGCCAATTTCGGAGCAAGTACATAAAAGTAAACTAAAAGAATACTTTGCCTATTTTTAGTTTTTTCAAAGACGTCTACTAATAGCACATCTTGAATAAACTTTCTTTTTCGTAAGGGGTTAATGTAGACTTGCTGCTGCTGTTTTATTCCGGATTCCAGAATCTTTTAATTAGGGCCATCCGTGTATATTTGCAACATGCTATAAGTTTGTTCAAATGTATCGCTTCACTGCTATACATCTTTTAACATATTTCTTTCCTTGTTATGTTTTTTCTTTCATATAACTGAATGTCAAACTACAGGCATAGGGAAAGACAAGGAAGATTTGCTGGGGCAAGGGTCAAAAAAATGTCATTAATTCCCATATTCTGGTGCCTCCTCATTGGCAGTTCATCCAAAGCTTTGATAGTTTTATACTCATATTCCCAGCAAATCCTTCAGGACTTTCCTTAACTGGGTGACTATCTAAGTGTCCTTTTATATGATCCAGTATCTCATGTTTAAAAAACTTGAAGCCCGTCTCGAATTTCTTGAGACATTTCACGGGCCATCTCGACTTGTCTGCTGCTATTGGAGGATGATCTTATCGCTCCACAACATATTCGCAGTGCTACTGGGATTGAATTGCCTCGAACTTTAAAAGTTTGTTTAAGATGCCGAACTGTACACCATAATGCCATAATCAGGTAATTGCTGTGCTCTCTGGGCTGCGCAGTTACATGACTGTATAAACTAAGTAAGTATATAATTTTAAGAGAGCTGATGACGTGCCCCACTGACGAGACGAACGCGCACAACACGTGACAGAACCGGATGCAAATTCACTTTGAAAAATTATACAGCATCACCAGCCCTGTGTGGACTTAAAACACACTACTATTTTAAAACGCATTTTTACAGTAGTTTATTTAATCAGACTCCTTGCTAATGCTTACTCATAGCTGCATGTTAAATATCCTGAATACAAACAATAAAATAATGGACCCAATATACACACGGTTTGCACAATGTGGCAAAATTTCCAGCCTTGACTGGAAATTTTGTTCACAATATATTGCACCTCTCATATTTTCATCTCAAAGCTCTTCAAGCTTGACATAATTGTCGTTTTTGGTAACACTAAGTTTCATAAAACTTTATTACGTGGAATGGTTTGAAATGACACAGCTATGGGACCTGTGCTTTTTTTTTAAGACAAACTCACTTTCACACAGTAATAATTGAAATGCGTTAAGTATTTATTTATTTAGATCGATCTATAATACATCCATCTGAAAAGTAGCAAAAAATGTCCGACGTTTCCATCTATAAAAAAATTAGATGAAAGTATGGCCCGCTACTAGAACTTTTATTTTGAAAACAAATCGCCTGTAATGACGAGTACCTATAAAAATAACACATAAAAAGTTTAAATAAAAACAAAAACGATTACGTCTGTTTTAAAAAGTGGTTTGAAGTTGTGATCAGCACTTCAAGATCTGCCTCTGCTGTCTCAGTAAATGCTGTTCATTTTGTGAGGTTTTGCTTTAATCACGTGATTCCAGTAACGTTATAAAAAACAGGTTTCTTATCAAGGCTTGTTTCCTCTGAAGGGTCTGTCATCTGTGGAATAACGAGAGCGAATATACTGTCTGACCAAAGGTTATGCATTGGAGATTACCACCAAACTGATTTGAGAGTGTGCTGTCAGCAGAAAGAAGCGCTGCTCATGTGCTGAGCTGAAATCTTGTGATCCACTTCTACATTTCTGAGGCAGAATCATGAAGAGAAGACTTCTGCTGGTATCTAACTCCACTCTTCATGGAGGAGGATATCTACAACACTGTCAGCAGCAGATCCAAGACTTCTTTGGAAAGTAAGTTGCCAGCAGTTTAAATAGAATGTAGGCATTAAACTTTTGGTAAAACTGTTCTAAGAATAGAGTTTTTTGCAATTGCGTCATAAAACCCTTTATATAATTAGTATTTCTAGGTATCATTCTGACAATAATATTCGGATACATTTTTATATCTATGCAGACATGTCACTGGTTAAGTGAAGCAAAGTACAAGTCCATTCATTGAACCTATAACAGCAGTTATGACAAGTGCATATAAGCATATTAGATGTTTTTGGTAATAATCAATTAATCTGACCTGCATTAAACCCCAGTTATAAGTGTGCATAACTTTATGTTTTCTGTTCAAACAGGAAATGTAAAGAGGATCCTTTTTGTCCCATATGCACTGCAAGACAGAGATGCCTATACCAAAACTGCAAGAGACAAGTTCCCATAACATTGTGTTTGTGTCTTGTGATTTTACCACATGTATTTTAAGCACACAGCCACTGCCACACTGGCCTTCATCTCTTCTTTTCTCTTTTTCCAGGCTATGAGGTGGACAGTGTCCATGAGACACCAGACCCTGTGGAGGCTGTTAGGAAAAGCTGAAGGAATATTCATTGTATGAAGGATTTTTTTAATAGATATACTACTGCTAAAATATACATTTTCTTACAATTATCAGCATAATAATATATTTAATAGTAAAAATAATTCAATTTGATAAAAAAACCCTAATAAAATTGACAATAAAAAGACAAAACATTAAACTAAAGACACTACACATTTAATTTGATTTAAAAAAAAAAAAAAAAAAGTGAGTGTGGTCTGTCTGGTGTGATTCTGTTTGTGTCCCACATAGGTGGCGGTAATACATTCCGCCTGCTGAAAGCTCTCTATGACAACAAGCTGGTAACTGAGATTAGAAAGAGAGTTTTAGAGGTGAGTTAGTGTCTCTATTAATCAAAATCTAAAAACTACACAGCGTAATTGCCCGTAACAGGTGTAGCTGTTTTTCTTATAGGATGGGATCCCTTACATGGGATCAAGTGCAGGTACCAATGTCTCCACCATCCAGCATCAACATCACCACCAATGACATGCCCATCGTCTATCCACCCACGTTTGCTGCCATTGGTTTAGTGCCCTTCAACATTAAACCCTCACTATCTGGATGCTGATAATCCCCCACAGCAAGCATATGGGGGTACATTCAAATGATCGTGCGCAAACACCACGACTCCATTAATTAATATTATATGCATAAAATCACCCAAAACACATGTATTTTACATAAATGAATTACCATAAAATAAAAATAAAACATATATAGAATATAATAAACCAAACTTTTAAGGTAAATCCTTCAGGCTTCATGACTGCAGATTTTATTTTGCATTTTACAGGAAACACGTGAACAGAGAATTGTCCAATACCACGAGGAGCACGACACACCATGTGTGCTGGTATGTAACATGTACAATACTGCTGGGGGTCCAGTGAGACAATTTAAATGCTCAACAAAGCTGCATTTATTTGATCAATATTACAGTATTACAGTAATATTGTGAAGTTGTGAAAGTTTTCCCCCCCTTCCCCCCCCCCCACCCCCAAAAAGACCCCCCCTTTCCTCCCCCTCCCTCCTTTCGCATGTATGTTCAAATGTAATTTCCAGCAGTAGTTGAGCTCTAGCACTATATGCTGTTCATGGCAGGGTCTTCGGGAAGGCTCATTGCTCTTAGTGGAGGGAAACAAAGCCACCCTTATTAGGGAGCACCAAAAGCACGACTGTTCAAGAGGTAATGCAGAGACTCCTGCTCATGCACATGGAAAATATAACAGAAAAAAATGATCCCAAACAGGGACAGTAAGTGAGAGCTGTGGATTTCTTTCTCAGGGGGAAGCATACTACAGAGTATGAACCGGGGCAGTGATCTCCAGCTTCTTACTGACAGATGCACAGTGAGCTGCTACATTATGTGCAATGCAAAAAATTTTTACAATAAATGATCAAATCCACAATTAAGTTTACGTTTCTTTCATTTCCTTCATCATAAGCACAGGACGCACGACTTTTATTTACAGCGGTTTTGTTTCGAGTACACAAAAACAAAAACTATGGAAGCGCTGTAGAATTTAAAGATGATTATTCTTGTATTTAAAGCCTGCAGTTAATTATTCATCAACCAGATAATTGGTAACAAGCTAAACCACATTCTGTGAGGTCGAGTTCATCACTGTAGATTAGAAAATGGTTGTTATGAGTAGTACGACCTTTGGACAGCAATAATAGGTACTAAATTCAAGTCCAGCTATATTCATAAATAGGATCAACTACCAAAAGAAAAAAAAAAAAGAAAAATGCAACTGCATCGGTATATTTGTTTATTGAATTACAGAAGCATTAACAACATATTGCTAAACAAATTTGTGGGGGAAAAAAGAAAAGGAAAGCCAAAAGAGTCAGTGATCATTTTTAAACATGGTAGATTCTCAAAAACACATTTTTGTTGCTATAATTATGTTCTATTATTTATTTTTTTTTACAAACTTTACATGAGAATATATTCTGGATCATTTTATTTGTGGAAAATTCATAATTTTGACTGAATTATAAATGTATACAATTTTTCATTTAGACAACATACTTATGGCAACCCAATATGGGTAAATTCATATGGGCAGCAGCATTACTATAATACAGCAACATAAGAAATCCAGGGTTTTTTTTCTTCAGTGTTGTTGATTTTGTGTATCAGTATATCTGACAGTCAAAATTAAGACCAATAACTATGAACCGCGCATCCTTAAATCCACAAAATCATTAATTAAATAACCGTTTTCAATATAACAAAACCATTTTAAAAAGGCCAATCATTGTAAAGGATTCCAGCCTCAGTTTTCTAAATGTAGAGTGTTTTTTTTTTCCGTACCATCAAACTGTTTTTTTCTTTTTATCCATTCATATTAATCAGGATACCTCCACACTAAATTAATATTTTTTCCTATTCTAATCACACATGTAATTTGGGTAAAAAGAGATCTTTCAGAACAGGACTAGTGTTTCATCTATAAAAAATACTTCTGACCAAGAGGAATATAAAACTAAAGGGGAGTTAAAACATCTAATAAAGGTGCTCTGTCCATTAAGGGGTCGTTTTCAAAATATAAAAAACTGCTACCATTTAATTGCTCTATTGTGCAAAGATATTATTGTTTCTGTTTTATAATACAAATTCAACCAAATGCTCTAAATGCACAAACACAACCCCTGCTCTAAAAATCATGTGTTTACAGTAACAAAACATAAGAATATTTTCTCAAATAATACAACCCTTACGCCCAAATCAGAAACAGCAAATCCCCACAGCTGACAAAACTGTAAAGAAAAACAACAGATAAGAAACTGAAAGTCCTACAGAAATCCCCCCAACAGTAAGAAACTGGAGGCGGTATAACACAGAAGTTTATATCCACAGAAGAAGCAGAACCAGCAATCTAATGATGTACCAAAATACCTCACGTCTTTCCATGTAAAAATCATGATCTCATTTTGTATTATGGTCCATTACCATTTTATTTTTGTTACTTGTAAACAATTTGAAATGTATTATGATTTTAAAAATGTGTTATTCTCTATACCCGACTGAAAATCAAATCTCGTCTTAAGACTCAGTGCAGTTAAAGAAGGACAGGAGCGCAGGGAGCTTTAAGTCCTATTAACAGAGCATCATGGTTATTCAACCATCTCAGCTGTGTACCATTCAAGTGACGACAGCAATCTTACTCGTCAGGGCTGTCCTGCATGATTAAAGGCTGACCTGCTAATAAGATGAAGGATGTGTTGTACTGTAAATCAGGCACACTCCTGCTGATGTGGCTTTAATTGAGTTGGCACTGTGATAGACTAGTGAAGATGAAGAGCTCGGCTTCTGTGTTTCGGTCTCCGTTCTCCTGAGGCTGAAGCTGCTCTTTCTCTATGCTGCCGTCGTTCCGCCTGGGCGGCCGCACACGTTTAAAGACAGCCATCTGAAGGAGGAGAGAAATCAAGATGGAACCATGGTCAATGATATTCGTATGCATAGTTCAATACCAAAACTTCCATCACTGATACAAATACCATTGGAAATTGGACTCTTCAGGCACTGAACATTAGTAAACCACAAAAGAGACAGAGATATTTTTTTTACATTTTACATAACTATTGAATAAGCCCCATACGCAAGTAATAGTCTCTTATTAGAGGTTAAAAATATACAAATGTAAATTAATATTTATAAATTAGCAACACTAATTCTGAAATCAATTAGTCTATGTTATTTGACTAAAGTTTACAGCTGTTCACCTTATGCATTGACAAAGATGAGCAGAGCCAGGAGCAGAAGTCCGGCCAGGACAGCCAGAGCCACCACCCATCCTGGGACAGGCTGAGGGTTCTCTGAATTCCAGATCACCTTCAGAGAGGCCTGCAGGACAGACATGCGTGATAATGACACTGACATCACACAACCCTCAGTCGTGATCAGTGAAGACAGTAAAAAACACTATATATTCAGTGCACAAATGTGTTCTTATTTGATTATGAATTTTTTTCGCTCGTGCATTGAAGCGGTTAACCATTCCACTCTTTCTGACCCAAGAAAATCCAAGTTATGTCCCCGTTACATTGATGATTATAGGAACTTACCGATGTCTTGCTAGTTGGGAGCTCAGAATAGAGATTTTTATATGGCATCTCTATGACACTGAAGGATGCTGAGGAGCGAAATTGTACGATTTGGTTTGGACTTTCAGCCTAAAAGGAAAGAAAACCACTGCTGTGTTTTAAATGTATTAGTATTTGTGCAGTGAAAACAGGATGTTAAAGATCCTGTTTAAGGCCTTGGCAATGTCATTCAAATTAATTGATTTTTAACCTTAAGAAACGTGCTCACGGCGAGGTCTGGAGTAAATAAATAGAATGGCACTCTGGCCTTTCTCCAGCCGGCCGACCCAACACTTAATCTCCTGACACTCCGCATTCCCACACTCCTGTGTGGATACACACAAACCATTGTACTCGCATTCACACATACTGGTGTAAAGGACAGTTTAAATGACACGTACTGACTGCACCTACTGGTGTGTAGAAAAGTAAAAACGGTTCCCATAAAAAATTATTTGATGGTTTTAATAACCATAATAATAGTTCATACATTTTATACATACACACTACTGTTTCTAAAATTTGTGTTTCTCTCTCCCTGAATTTCTGATTAAAATAAATGTAGACCTGGTGAGCATTTAGAAATGTCTTTAAAAAATTAGCAAACACAAATTCACTGAACAACTTTTGAACAGTGAAGTGTATATATTTCAAATTCAATATAAAACTGTTCCAAGTAACTTCACAGACAATTGTGGTCGTCAAATGGCAAGTGTTAAAGCTTTGAACAAACCAGAATCTCCAGGTTCTCTTCCCCTTGTTTGTCCTCCAGGTCTCTGCGGTGGACGCTGTGTCTGTTCCTCCCCTCAGCTCCGTCTCCGCTGGCAGAGGTCTCATTTTTTCAATAAATATGGGATTCTAGGTGAAAGCAAAAGCATAAGTTTATCCCTGGAGTATATAGATGAGATCCTAATTTTAAGCAATTTGTGAACAAAGTTTTTAAACCATCCATGTAACTAATTGGTCTGTCCACACTGTAAAAAAAAAATCCCATTTGTTGGATGTTACAAATATCACAGCCGAGTCAGAACACAGATGTTATTTAACATACAGCTTGCGTGGAGCGGGGTTTTGGTCCTGTTTACACCTTGTTATTAAACAACAGTCTTACATATAAATGTATACTTTGGATTGTGGGATACATACAGTGACGTTAAGCGGGTTGAGCTCCCTGTTTGAGCTGCAATTCATGTTTCCGTCCACTTCATGTGATGTAGAGCAGAGAGCCATTTTTGAATCTGTATGGCCACTGCACATCCAAAATGGCCTTACTGAAAGTACTGGGTCCTGTGTTCCTTAGCTAATGAGATAAATGATTACAGCAGAAAGAAAAAAAAAAATCAGAATGATGCACTGCTGAAGTTTAAAAAAATGTATAATTTCTTTGACTAATGATCTTCACTGCATTTTCTACCTCATAGATGTGCTGTACAAGAGGCCCAATATCATCCTCCAGAACGGATTCTCTTTTGGCTGCCAGTTAGCGATGGGTAAAAAACACCTGCTCTGGCGCAGACACCCTACACAGGATACGCAGATGAATCCACAGTGAAGATCGTTGTCTAGTAACAGCCAAGTGCTCAAGTTTTTTTTTTTTTTTTTTCATAATTAATTATTGACATTTAATCCATACTGTATCATTTTTTTTACTTTCTTAATTCACATTCTTGGTCATATTGTGCAAGTCATTCTAAAAAAGCTTGCCCTCTTAATCTAAATGTCATAACTTAAAAGTAAAATGTGTTCTAAATGGCATTCATGCTTATTTTAAATCTGTTTACATAATACATGTCACGCAATTTTGACAGAAATATGATTTAAATGATCATACCCTCTTAATTTCACTTTGGCCAGCACAGCAAGCTTTGTGACAACAGAGACCAAATTGCTGGTATTGTTGAACTGATTTGAGCTGGAAGCAAAGGGAATTATTATTTCCAATAGGTGGTGCTGTTGTTTTTAAAAACCTGATACATTTCATTAAATTACAGACAACATATCAAATATTACCATGGACCACTCTTTATGTTTCAGAAATGCACTACAATCACTGTGTAAAGGACAGGCGAAAGACATGAGGGTGTAAAAGATACAGGAAGCAAAGCAGGATGTTCTCACAGATGACGCAAAAAATAGCAGTTACCTATAATTAACACTCTACGAAAAAACCACTGGCAGTCAGCAGGAAACTGTAGCATTAGAAGCAAATGCTGTCTGAAGTTTTGACTGATTTAAATAAAAGACAGGAAGTGAAATAAACGTTTTACATTTGTTTTAAATGGCCCTCCTTGGGTTACTGATGGCTTACCAAACTCCATTTAATTAACACTGCACAAGCAAATCTATCAACTATATTATTGTAACATGCATTAAGTAAAATACCTCTGTATCTGCAAGTTAAACTTGACTTCTGTATCCTGTTCAGAAAGCTGGTGCACGCTGAAGCGCAATCCTGCTATTATCTACACAAACAACACCATTTTATAGAAAAAATATAATTTTTATGTTACAATAGCAACATTTAAAAAAAATAACTTTTGGTAAAAATAAAATATGCAGACACTTTAGTGTGGAAAGTCTGTTGGTCACCTTAGTTCCTCCTTTCATTGGGTTCCCGAGATCACAAACCACCACTCTGGTCTGATTCTCTTTCTTAAAGGCACAGGACAGTCTAGACAATGTCTGAGATACAGAAATAACAAATGGACCTTCAAACAATTCTAAATGATGTCACAGAACAGCATAGAAATATTATTGATAAATAAAAGTACTTTTGACTTGTCCCAAAACACTAAATTACACTAAATGGTCTTAATGAGGCAATGCGGTTATGTGTTATTGTAAGGTGTCCATGATACAGTGTAGTTATACATTTTTAAGTACTGAGTAATGTTAATTAACTACATGTACTTACTATATGGTTAGGTTTAAGATTAGGGTTTGGCTTAGCATTGCATTTTACTTGCATGTAATCATGCATAATTTGTTGTTATTATAATAGTAAGTACATGTAGCTTGTAACAAGGTCACTGTAAAAAAGAGAGTTAACGGCAATGCTTTCCAAAGCTTTTGAAAGCAATGTGCAGCATGTATTTTTTTTAAAGTGCTTAAATCAAATCTTCCTTTAGGTGATCTGACTACTGTCAAAAGTTACTTTTGCTTGTGTTTGCAAATGGAGCAACAAGTTACCAGTAAGATGTCACAGACATTGTCCATATTTTAAACCTGGAACATCTGTTAAATCAGCTCTTTTAATACAACATTAATTGTCTCGTTACAGAAGGTCACAGTAGGGAGGACAGTGCACTTTATGAGGTGTAGATGGGTCACTGCTCACCTCACTGTTACGCACAACCCCAATGAAATCTGCCTGAGATGGTAGGGTGACGGTAAGGTCGGCCTCATATGCCCCCTCTCCTCCATTCTCTGCTGTGACCTCTAGGGTCAGGGGGTTATCGTCACCTATGTAGATCTCTTTCTGGTCACTGGAGCACAAAACAACATCAAATGCACCAAGTTAATCTCCAGCTCCACACCACCAGACAGTGCAATGGAATTTAAGCCTGAGATGAACCAGTGACTCACCTCACAACAGACAGTTTTAAGTCTGGCTTGCAAATATTGTCTTCGCCACAATCCAGGAGTATGTGAGCCTGTAAATTCACAAGGGATTATAGGAAAATAAAGTGAGTTTTTATTTTTATCCAGTGCTGTTTAATGTTAATTGTTCGTGTTAATCAGCATGTAAGTCTTTGGTTAGTAGAAGATTTGATCTTTTGAGCAGCTTCTACACAATGTAACGTCTCGTTCAGGGTTCCCACAATTTAAGACCAATGAATTCTTACGGTTTTCCAATAGTTTGAGATAACTAGAAAAAAAAAAAAAAAAAAAAAAAAAAAAAAAACCCTATAAAAGTAAAATAATTCAAGTTAATTAAAAAAAAAAAAATGAATTTTTTAGACCAATTTGCAAATCGGCTTCACCAATTTCTTGAAAGTTTTCTCACAATGAAACATATTTCAGAACCCTGCATAAAAAAAGACTTATTAGCACATATTAGGATTTTAATTATATCCATGGCTTTTCTAAAGTAGAAAACATTAAAAAAATTCCCTGCTACTTTTAGTTTGTCCATGTCCTTGGGAAAAGATTTTAACACAATCATGTCAGCCATGTACACAGTATAAACCACTTTCATCTATTCCATCGTCATCCTTTCCTAGAGATGCCAAGATCTTTCCGGAATACACGAAAGATGCAACTCAGCCCATGACAGCCCCACCCAATGAGGAAACAAAGTGCTCATTCACTACCGCTCCAAAGTCTGAGGTCAGAAAGATTATTCTTTGAAGGAAATGTATACTTATCTATTAAACTGACGTATTGAACTGATAACTGATATCATAAATTTATGATTTGTTATGATACAGAAGATTTTGGTTTCTATTTCTAAGATTTTTTTTTTTATTTTGTATATGTAGTGCCCCTGTAAGCAGAGGTCTAGTGTGGGAAACAGCTGTACCTGCTTGTGACATTTGTAGGTGTAGACTGGTCAAGGATGGGCAACAGGCCGGTCTTATCTGCTGCTGCTTTGTAATTCAAGCTGTACTCCATAAAAACAGAAATGGGTGTGATCTTATCCCTGAATTCTGAGTCATCCTGTTAAGAGAGAGAGAGAGAGGTAGAGAGCCAAAAGTGGATGAAGAGAGAAATAGGGCCTCTAGTTCAATGAGCTCAAGGCTGGGGAATTTCAGTCCAGCTTACAAGCTCTACAACATGCTCTTTTATGTCCAAGAAAGAGAGCTTTGGCTTTCCAGGTCAAATCCTTCTTTAGCTCTGTAACACATTGTTCCTTTTTTGAAAACAAAATAACAGCATATTCCAGTGCCAAACATCTGGGCTATCTGCTTTAAGCACAGAGCAAACACATATTTGATGACATAAAGGCATGAGCACTTCTTCAGTTGGCCAAGTAAAACAAAACTACACTAAACTTTTTCACAGCCCAGTACTGGCAGGACCAGCAGAAGTGAATGAGTTACATAGGGATTCTTCTGTGTGTTCCTGTATCTCAACTGGTAGAGCATTACATCAGGAACACCTAGGCCACAGGTTTGATTTCCTATAAAATACATAACCTTGCAAGGACTGCAAAATGCTTTAGATAAAAACATCTGTCAAATAAATAAATGTGAATGGGTTTGCTCACTATTAAATAAGCCTGAAGCTCCTCGCAGGCTGGTCCCTGGCTGTTGGAGACGGTCATGTTCTTTGAATAATGAGACATCTTGTTATGGAGGAACAGCACCCGTTTGATGGCTCCCTTGTGTTTGAGACGATCCAGGGTCAGATCCACTTGGAAATCTGTGAATGAAAGGCCACGTTTTCATTTCAATTATAAAGGAGAGGAACTCAAATAGTAATACAAAGCACTAAATTCCGAAGGAATGAGAGAGCCAATTAAAATCCTCAAAAAAAAAAAATTTCCCCCTTAAAATAAAAAAGCACAATTTAAAGGAAACAAGCAAAAGAAATATAATCTGCAAATGAAACCGTTTAGAACACAAGCAGTCAACCCCGAAACCTTTAAACACAGTTATACCCCTGAATTTTTGTAAGCATTTAGCTGCTTTAAAGCCCTGGTTCAGTCTGTCTGGAGTAACCTGGGGTTAACGGTCTTGCTCAAAAGACACAATGGTTATGGTTCTTGGAGTTTCAGTATGGACCTTTTAGTTACAAGCACAGCTGCACTTAAAGGTGACAAATGAGCACCTGACTCTGAAAATATACTTCTAAAACTTCTCCTAAATTCTCCTTAAAGAACAGTCCACCCATGTCATTCCAAACCTGTATGACTTTCTTTCTTTTGAGTAAGACAAAAGAGGATATAAAAGAGACTGAAGTATATTGGAAACCAAGTAATACTAGACAACACTGACATACAATGACATACATGACAATTGCATGACAAACACTGAGCCATTTCTAAGAATTTCTTCTTTTATGTTCTACAGTAAAAAGAAAGCCACAGAGATCTGGAGTAACATGAGGATGAGTAAATTTATGGGTAAACAATAACCCACACTGACACATTAACAACAGTTCTTCAGTATTCTGAAACTTTCTCTGCCTAGTTATAGTGAGGTAAACAAGTAGGACAGAACTAGTGACTACATCTATTATACTATAATTCACCAACAGCAATCACACATTCTTTGTATAAGCACAGAAAAGCGTTGATACTCATTTCACATACATTTATTTGATGAAAAATACATTAAAACTGTAATGCTGTAAAATATTATTATACAAACCCGATTCCAAAAAAGTTGGGACACTGTACAAATTGTGAGTAAAAAAGGAATGGAATAATTTACAAATCTCATAAACTTATATTTTATTCACAATAGAATATAGATAACACATTTTTGAAATGTCATGCCAAATATTGGCTCATTTTGGATTTCATGAGAGCTACACATTCTAGAAAAGTTGGGACAGGTAGCAATAAGAGGCCAGAAATTTAAATGTACATATAAGGAACAGCTGGAGGACCAATTTGCAACTTATTAGGTCAATTGGCAACATGATTGGGTATAAAAAGAGCCTCTCAGAGTGGCAGTGTCTCTCAGAAGTCAAGATGGGATCGGGTTTGTAATTCAAAATAACTGTTTTCCATACATATTTGGATATATTTTTCTTCAGTGTCACGTCTTATCTGGATTTTGTTTTTGTTTTGTAGTCAGGGCACAGTGACATGGAGAGTTCACAAAGAAACATTGTTGAAAGATGAAGCAGTACTAGATCTGACCACAGCTGCATCACAAACTGTAATGATTTCATAATGCTTTGTCTGGAAGTTTTATTTTGATCATGTTGTCAAAACACTCATGCAATAGTGAGGGGGTGTTGACACTGTTTCCTATGCAATGGCATTAGCCAGTCATAACAGTGGCTGATTACTGTGAAGCCTTAAAGGACACGCCCCTTAAACCAGGTTATTTTAGGCCATGTCCACAGGTATTTTTTATATTTTTATAAATGCTATGAATCACTGTCAAGAGCATGCCAAGCCAACAGGTGGTGATATAATCTCAATTGTAAAGCCATGTTGGCCAATCAGAAGCCTGAAAAAGTTTCCAGTAGGTGGAGATAACAGTGCATGCTTCGACGTCACAAGCCAAAATCTCCGGTTTCGCTGTCTACACGATAACACTGCAACCGGAGTTTTTAAAAATATTCACCATGGCAGGAGTTTTCAAAAATGTTCGGTTTCAGTGACCTGGTGCTGCGTTTGCGTGTGGACCAATGGCAAACTGCACAGAAAAAGTGTCACGTCATCCTTGAGAAATAAATATGCTGATTTGCTACTCAAAAAACACTTCTTATTATTAGCAATAGAACAATGTCTTCACGGTCTCTTCTAATAAATGTTTTGTTGAAACTTGTAACTTGTAAATATAAATAAATGAAAATCTAACTGACCCCTAACTTTTCAACAGTAGTACATTCATACCTACTACATGTCCTACTCATAAGAAAACAACTAAACTGATACAGTTTATGCATTTCAGATCAATTTATGACAGGCCTTGCACCATACACACATCCGCACCTTAAGCTTGCATAACGGTTGCCATTAGCTCAACCAGAGCATAGGAGAACTTCAAAGCGCACAGAGAAATAATGAATTGGCATCATGGTCTGTGGTCTGTGAAGAGTGGGCTGTGGGTCTGGTAGCCATTACACCCCAGACTGTGAGATCCATGTGAAGACTTTGTGAGCGCCGGACGCTGGGCTTTTAACGGCTCTGCACCGTACGTCCGGCTCCAAACACACTGATGCCTGACACGTTGAGCTCTAGTTTCCCCCCGCAGCAGTGCTCATAACACACACCGCAACAGCAGGACTCCATTTACAGCCACCTAGTGCTCCTACTACGTGCAATAATAGGTTCCAACTTCCATTGCCCTGGATATTATACATTTGCATATATAAAGAAAAAGTACTTACGAAGAGAAGATGGCGCTCCCTTGCCATTTGCCTTCAGACAGTATTTCACAGTAAAGCTAAGGGAAAGAATTGAGTAGGATTACCATTATTTTCATGATATTCTCAATGCATAAGTCAACGCAAGCATCTTAAAGATTTTACTGATGATAAACTATATGTACGCTCATTTCTGCTTAAAGGGATCATGACATGAGAAATCAAATTTGCCTTGATCTTTTGGCATACAAGAGGTCTCTGTACCATTAAAACATCCTGCAAGTTTCATATCTTAAAACATTTCATATCTTAATAATCTTATCTGGATTTTGTTTTGTAGTCAGGGCACAGTGTCATGGAGAGTTCACAAAGAAACACTGTTGAAAGATGAAGCAGTACTAGATCTGACCACAGCTGCATCACAAACCATAAGTAAATGATTTCATAATGCTTTGTCTGGAAGTTTTATTTTGATCATGTTGTCAAAACACTCATGCAATAGTGAGGGGGTGTTGACACTGTTTCCTATGCAATGTCGTTAGCCAATCATAACAGTGGCTGATTACTGTGAAGCTTTAAAGGACACGCCCCTTAAATCAGGTCATTTTAGGCCATGTCCACACGTACACAGGTATTTTTTATATTTTTATAAATGCTATGAAGCACTGTCAAGAGCATGCCAAGCTAACAGGTGGTGATATAATCTCAACTCTAAAGCCATGTTGGCCAATCAGAATCCTGAGATAACAGTGCATGCTTCGATGTCACAAGCCAAAATCTCCGGTTTCGCTGTCTACACCGAAGTTTTTAAAAATCTTCACCCTGGCAGTAGTTTTCAAAAATGTTTCAGTGACCTGGTGCTGCGTTTGCATGTGGACTAATGGAAAACTGCATAGAAAAAACTGCGGATTTGAAAATACCACTAGAACAGTGTTATATATTTTGCTGACTTGTGTACTTAGATTATCCCAAATGTTTCAAAAAATGTTTAAATCCAGAGAAATAAGCAGTTTTAACTAGTGACATGGACCATGTCCGTAGTGTCATTGTGTCGCCTGCCAATGATGTCATAACCCCTTGATTTCCATTTTTTGTTTTGTAGAAAACATGGAAACATCAAAGACGCTTTAATATGTTGTGTTTTAATAGACCTGTGACAACCGCACAGAGTATCATTATAACAGAACTTTCAAATGTATCTAGTATGACAAAACAGCACTGCTTTTTTTCCCCCACATACGCACGACCAGAAGAAGCGGAAGCGGTTGACTGTGGCATTATAAAAGCTCTGCTGATTTCGAGCCTTGTGTTCCGCTCTTTCAGCAGCCTCGTTTCACTTCGACGGCTTTCAGCCTCACCCTGCTTCATTCTACTACGTTAATAAATCATCTGCTCATCCATGAACATGATTTCTGCCCAAATCCCGTCAGATTGCATCGGCTGTGGGGATGACCACAACTCCTATGATTCCAGACTCAGTCACAGCGTCATCAGACTTCTATGTTTGTTCTGAAAACGTCCTCTAGCAGTGAAAAAGTACATATTGTGCCTTTAAGAAATCAGTTCTTTAAATAGATGTTTCTAAACAGGAGCATATTCATGCAGGCCGATGCTTATGTTAATGTATTCTTGCACAAACAACTGTGGTTTTAACAGAAGCAAAATGTTACAAGTATAACAAACCTCAAAAAAAGAGAAATAAAAGACTTAGTGATATATTAGGGATATTCACAATATATCTGATATGATTTTATTGGTGATATAAGAGGCAACAAAATGATTATTGCAATGATTTTAATGCACTTCTTATTTGGAAATTACATTTCCATCATTACATGAAACAAATTGCACTATGTATGTTTGGTTGAAACTGCTGAAAAAACCTTGACTCACCAGGAAACTGTGGTGGGTGTACCAGGCAGGGTGCAGCTCTTGTCTTCAGGGTTTAAGATCTGTGGGCTGATATCTAGTGTGGTGTTCACGCTGATGACCGGACGAGCCCTAATAACACAACACAAGCAGGTATCATCAGTCTACCAATTCAGACAGATTCCTTATACTGTAAGATGGGTAGACAATCACAGAAAAATCATGAAAACACTAATTAAGTTTTTACATGATCATTTTAGTGTAGTTTTTGACTCCCTGACCCTTAGAATTGAACAGGCTATTTTTTGCTGTTGTACCTTTGGGACGTCTTTATGTAAATGGACTCTGTTATGATTGATTATCCTCATTGCATATGCCTAATTCACAGATCCATTAATGAGTACCCAGTCAGAGCTGTAGAATACTAAAAAAGCACTGATATTAATATGTGGTTGGTAATATTAGTATATTCAGGTCTGTGACAACAATACTGTGTGGGATTCAGAATCACCTATTTTTGCAGCTTCGTATCCATTTATGGTCTAGAGTTTAACACTGTATGACTTAACTTTTGCTCACTGTTTTTTAACTCTCAGAGCTTTATTGTGCAATAATGATGAGCTGACTGTACATTTTGGCTTACACAGTATGTGTAATACAATGTAAATCTAAGCCTGGTGGTCTTTCATGTACAAAAATAAATGATGGCAAATGTTTCACTGTGATTTTCTTTTTATACAGCCTATAACTGCTTTCGCTACTTCCACATAAAGCAAATTTAATACTGCTGAATTAAATGAGAATACCTTTAATAGCTTATCCGGCCCTGATCATAAAAGTCAATCAAACGCATGTGTGAGTTCAAAGGGAAGCATAAGCATTCTGTACCTGTACAGAACAGCTTTGTCAGCACCAAACACCCCAACAATCAGGTCTATAAGAGGAGAGAGTATGAGAGAATAGGAATGAATGGCAATATAAGAGTAAGAGAGAGGAAGTAACTTTGAATTTATGTGACTGTAATCGGTTAATTGCAAAAGACGTTAATTTGTAAAACAAAACTGATTGTTGAAATCTAACCAGGGTATCCATTCTGATCAACATCTGTGCCTCCGTTCATGGCGTAACCAAAGCTAGAAGGCATGGAAGCAGACGCCCATGTTCCTTCCAGAACTTGAGAGGCCACAGGATTGGGCCCTGTGGGGCGCCCGTTATGAATGTACACCAAGCCACGGTGGAACTGCCCACCATATGGGGCAGCAATGGCCACATCTGAGAAAAAACAAAAGGATTAAAAACAAAACCATTTTAAGTTATGGTTATTGAGTAACTGCCATGGACAGTACTGTGTTTGTATCAGCTTGTACAGTCTTTGCACAAAAAGCTCATAAGTCATGATTACTGTTGCACAATGAGGGAAGGAAGACAGGTGACAACAGCATCAGACCATCACAACAAATGAGTAAATATGTACTGTATGTTCATCAGTGTTGCATACTAGGTTGGGTCCTGAAAGAACAGCACAGCAATACAGAAAATATGTTAAAGAAAGACAAAATAGTACCATTATATCCATCCATGTTGAGGTCTCCCAGACTGCAGATGGAGCTTCCATATCGAGCATAGATCTCAGAACCAGTGAGTTTGATGACATTGTTGAAAGTGAAGCCACCTTTGCCTAGGTAGACATAGACCTGACCCACCTCCCTCAGCTTCCCATCTGAGCCACGGTCCATGAACAGAGGAGCTCCCACCAACAAATCCATCTTCCTGAAGGGGGAAATAAAATGTTTATTCGAACTGAAATGATCAACATAGGTTGTGTTTGGGATTTTGCGCTTATCAACCAGCATAAAACAGCTGGAAGATTCTTCTGAATAAATGCCAAACTTCCAAAGTGATTTTAATAAATGCACAGAATTAAAAAAAAGATAAGCTGATGAAAACTACCTCATAATAAAAACAGGACTTTTTTGAACAAAAATGGTCAACATGTTCAGGCAGAGAGCAACTTGTCAGGAAACATAGGGAACTTTATATTCACTGTTGCACAATGTTCAAACCTGAGCTCTTTTTTTGAAATAATGCCAATGAATGCTGTGCATATATTTAGACTAGGTTTACTTGGCCCAGTGTCATAAAAATGAATTGCTAACATGAATATAATTTAAAGCAGTGGTTCTCAACTGGCTTCTAAAAAACATTAAAATTAAAATGCCCAAAAACCTATGGTTTGCGTGAACGCACATAAAACTCTTTAATTAATCATTTTTCCACACCCTTTCTGTTGTTGATGAACAAGATGGACTCACTTGCCAAATAAATCACATGCCCTCTATTTATTCAGTCACATTCATACAGTAGGTCCAACCAATGAAATGCTTTGGGTGTCTTTGGAGGGTGGAAAAAAACCCCAAAGCAGTCATTTACTTTAACAAGAAAACACTTGAACAAATGATACGAGTCAGTGCTAGGAAGTGAAAAAGAATGTTTTGTTCACTTAAAAGATTTGTTCATAAGCAGTGATTCATTCATGAGCCACTAACAAAGAAAAGCTCCTAATAAGGATTCTGGCCTTAACAGACACCACTACATACACACACACAGATTAGGACACAGATATAGGATATATATATATATATATATATATATATATATATATATATATATATATATATATACGGTATATATACGGTAATTGAAAATTATAATGGCAATAGATGTATCATAGAGTTCAAGCTGCTCTAATTGATTTACTGCTGATGTCGTGTTGTTTACATTTAAATGAACTTCAACATTGTAGGTCTGTAACAGCAGCTTGTGTTGATATTTGAAATCAACAAACTATCTATGAAGCCTTGAAGCTGATCACACGTGCTGCAAGCTTTTCAACTCTACAGTTTGGTGAGTTTTATCAGTTTGTCAAATCTGTAAAGTGTTCCTCCAGGCATCTTCATGGAGCAGCATCACCCCAGAAGAAGCAGATCACACACCTGAGGGGATTCTTGGTGGAGGCCATCTCTTCCATTCAAGAGGCCTGGGAGCTTTCACAGCTGGCAGCTATAATCAGGTTAGATCACACCTACAGCTGCATCTCTGCCAAAGCTCACAGACCCAACAGACTGGAAGAGCGATACCTGAAAACCTGCTGTCTTTCCTGACATCCATCCAGCAGCCTCAGTCTCATCAGTGGACGAGTGTCTGGAGTCTCTGTGTTAGCAGGAAGATCCCATCTCCATCCACGGCTGCTGTGTGCAGGGCTACCAGGACATTTAACACTCTGTGAAGCCCATGATGAAGACACACTGCGGTCAACAGCGTCCCTACAGCCTTGAGCTGGGGCTGAAGATCAAGAAACGCCTGTGGGAGACGCTCAGCTGCCCTTCACTGCTGGAGACAGAGCAGCCAGACGGACGTGTCTTCATCACTGAGAGCTTCACAAGCAGCAAAAGCTTCACTCCATGAATCCACGTGAACATCAGTGAAGAACCTCTGCCTGAGCAACACTGAGTCATCACAGTGTCTCATGGAGCATCACACAGAGGGACCTAAGTTTGTAAATACTGTATATATTGTACATATAGTTATAGAGTAAGTTTATAGTTTTAGAGTAAGTTTTATTTTGTAGAGTAAGTTTTATTTTATACAGTAAGTAAGCACGTTGCTGTATTGTTGTTAAGATGTTTTTGGTGATTGTCAATGCAGTGTTTGTGGTCCTCTGTTGTTCATATTGGCTTTTAGTGCTTTGCTACATGGTTGTGGGGATGTTTTTGGTTGTTTTCTGTGTGTTGACTTGCATTTGCAAAGGATTTCTGCCCAGTTGTTAGCTTGTTGCGTTGCGTTTGCTGGCGTCCTCTGTTTGATTTTTATATGTGTTTCTATGTGGTTTTTAGGATGTTTTGAGTGTCTGGTTGACATGTAGTTGTTTTAAACAGTCAGGTTAAGGTCCCTCACACAGTTTGCAGCTTGACGTGCTGTGAGGGATTGTGTGCATCAGTGTGATGCTGGGAGCTACGCCACTGGTGCTTCACAACTATTGTAGGGTCACCCATAGTAGACAGGTCTTAGCTGAGATGCCAGACGAAGACACACCACCTGATTCTGGACAGCAGCAGACTGACCTGATGCTCCTGTCTTGCAGCAACAACAACAACAACAACAACAACACTAGAACATCATACTCCAGGTAAGAAAGCCTGTGTAACACTGTGTAATGTGCATCAATAATCAAAATGTATGTTAAGGTGCTCTGTGAAATTTGGGGGGCAAATTCCATTTATTCCAATATGAATCCATGCAATTTGGAGGTTTGTGCGAGGGCATAAACGTTCCCCATTCAGATTTCCCTCATGTTCAAGTTGGTCATGCAAATTCGCTGCGGTGACCAATGGAAAGTTTCTTGGTTTGAAATTGACTTCTGTGTGAGCAGAGCCTTATACTGTACATTGAAAATCAAAATTAGAAACTCAAAACAGTATTTAAAAAACAAAAAACTAATAAAGCTCAAAACTAATAACCCTCTTTTGTTGGTTTCCAAAGCATTGTTATGTGGTTAATGTAGTGAGAAAAAAACAACAATAAAAATACATATTTAATTTTTTTTTTTATCTCTAATGTCTCATTACATATTTTGAAAAATGGGTTTTGTGACATTTTTTTGAGTCACAGATTTTCAATGTATGGGTGGCAAAAAGTTGAAACATTCTTCAAAATATCTTCTTTGTGGTCAACAAAAGAAAGTTATACATTTTAAAACAACATGAGGTTGAGTAAATGATAAACAATTTAAATTTTTGACTAAAGTGTCAAAAAGTGACTAAAGTGACTAAACTTGATTCCCTGAAGGCCAGTTTAAAGCAACAAATACTGAATTCAGAATGCTCTGAACATAAAACTGATCTACAACCCATTGGGTCGTGTGGTTGTGGCTAGAAGGGATACAGCTACAGCTGGAAGTAACACAATTCTAATTCATCCATCCAATCTGGCAACATTTTTGAGATTTTGGTTCAAAGGACTTTGCCACAATGTAGGATGATTAGTTCAGTAGTTGTCCTCCTCATTGCCCATTTAACTTTTTTTTTTATTTTAATTTTTTATTTTACTTTCTTCCTGTCCATCTGGCGAGATTTTGCATCACTAAACCGGGCCACGCCATACCAGTTGTGAACCACTGATTTAAAGTATCCATTGCACATTGTTAAAAGAAAAGATTGTCAAAAATTTATAAGAAGAATAATCAACCCACATTGAGTAAAAAATCATCCAACAGCATGTGAGTGTAAAGCATTACTTACCTGTCATTATTGATATCAACAGCTGCTACAGAATGACCGAAGTAAGCAGCCATCTAGGTGGACAGAGAAAAAAAACAAATACAATTTAGACATGACTAGACTGGAGCTTTAGACTAAACACTGTTTTTAAGACAAACAAGACAAACAAAAACAGTAAAAATGTAAAACACTGGTCTACATAGAAGTTATTGGCCATAACATTCAAATCAACCAACATAATGTCAATGATACTACTACTACTACTATTACTAATATATCATTATCATGATTATCATTGGTATTGGCGGTGCACCCTACAGCATATCCATGTATATTCAGTTCTTGAGCTTATTGAAATCTCTGTTAAGCTCATGCTGACTTAAGCTTGATTAACTGTTAATGAATCATCCCTGAAGCAATCACAATCAGCCAAAAACACCTATTTTCCCTTCTTGCTCTCATGTGTTGGCTACACTGCTGTCAACAGGTTCCAGATGTTGGAATGGATTTAGGACATGAACTTGCTGCTCATAAACAAATGTTGAACATAACTGTGCCATGACCACAAGCACGGGCCTGTCATGTGACCTGAAGGCTGCTCACAGGCAAGACTGCTCTTATCCTGTCATTTACCATACATCACAATGTCTAACAAACACTTTTGTAATGCTCACCTGTGTGCCTGTGAAATTATACACAGACTCCATGTTCTTCCCATTAAAAATGTTGACCTAACAAGACAAAACCAGAGAGAGATTCATGCAAGCTGTTTCAAGAAGAGTTGCATCACTTTTATGGGTTCTCATCAGATTCCTAACCAAAAATAGTATAAAACTCACATAACCGAGAGCTTTCTCCCCTCTTGGAACTCCAGTGACATAATCTAGAGGCAGGAAGAATTAGAAATGAGTTGCAATGCACTACTTTAGTTTGCAATGCTATGAGGCTGGTATTCAGAGTAGGCCAGTATAAAGACCAGCTAAAACAATCCACAGACAACTTGTGGTTGTGGGGTGCTTAAAATTACACTACTGTTCAAACATTTGAGATCAGATTAGATTTTTTTATGTTTTTGAAAAAATCTGCATTTATTTGTTTAAAAATACAGTACTTTGAAATATTATTACCATTTAAAATAAAGTTTTCTATTTGAATGTATTTTAAAATGGAATTTATTCCTGTAATGCACAGCCATTACTCCAGTTTTCAGTGTCACCTCATGATCCTTCAGCAATCATTATAAATACACTGATCTGGTGCTCAAGAAAAATCAATTATAATTATCGATGTTGAAAACAGTTGTGCTGCATAATAATTTCTGAAAACTATATATTACACTTTTTTTGGAGGATTCTTTACAAAAGAACAGTATTTATTCCAAAAAGTGATCTTTTGTAACATTATTAATGTCTTTACATCATAATTGTTTAATTTAATGTGCCCTTACCAAATAAAAGTATTATTTATTTTTTATTTTTATATTTTTTACAAAACAATATCTAACCGATCACATCTATTTATCATTTCCAAAATATCAACCATGTAAAAATGATTAAATATCTTACCATCTTCACCATCATCATTAAAATCACCAATGGCCACAGAGTAACCTAAGAGCAAATCAAATGATGACATTAATATCTACACTCCACTGGCGATTGTTTACTTTGTATTTTCTGATCACTGCAACTTAAAGCACCTAAACATTCATTACTAACCTAATATTACAGCATGCTCTACTCCTGGTTTCCAGGTAACAGTGCACCACCACAAAACAAAACTACAACTTTAAGAAATATCAAAACAAAAGACGCAAACAGGCTTACCCAAATAACTATCATCATACTGAGCCCCAGCTGACTTGGTTGATAACTGGTTACCGTAAGGAGTAAAAAACTCCTTATTGTATCTGCTGATGACCTCAGTGATGTCATCTGAGATCAGCTGACCTAGAAAGACAATTAAACAGTTAGGAAAGCACAAATATGAAACACACAAATTAAATGAAGAGTGCAGGTAATAGAGATTTCTTCTGCCTGCATGTAATGTTCAGCAGACCAGAAAGATGTATTAACAAAATGTATTCTAAACAGTCACATTGTCTTCAGTCATGTAACATTACTATAAATATGGTTGCACCACATGCATTTTATTGTTTTTATGGTCTTTAATCTTAACTAGACTAATATAGACTCATCAGTGTTATAGGGAGTAAATAATTAAATGTTGTGATGCGACTAACTTCATTTTTCAGCAGTGTAACAGGAGCTCAGGTTGTTTAAAACAGTGTAGCTTTTTCAGCAGCAAGCAATTTTATTTTTATTTTTAACAGTATATTAACATGTTTTATGCTACATTTTATTGCTCACACAGCCTTACGACAGAGCAAGCTGATACAAGAATCAAACACACTCCCCTCAAGTCTAATTAAGTCTAATTTATTTCAGTGGCTACATTTCTTCAGTTTGTTCATTTAAATGTATCACTAAAAAAAGTTATACATTTTCTGAATAATAATAATAATAATAATAATAATTTGAGTAATAATAATAATTGAGTAATTGAGTAAAGTTCCCAGACATTTGTCACCTTTTTGTAGAAAAATAACTCATGAGGCTTAAATGATAATGTTGGAAATCATTAACAAATGTAAACAAAACAAAATAAAGACTTATTTCAAATCTATCCAAGGTTAGCTTAGGTCACTGTGTCATACATTTCTGAAAGCATTTTACTCTTAGCATGTTGTATAATTATCATACCATCAGAAAAGAGAGGCGCTCAGCTGTAAAACGAAAACAGAAAAAAGTTCCTTCAGTCTGTTCATTTAAATGTACTGCTAAAATAATTTAATTTTTTTTTTTTTTAATTTTGAAATAATATAAGATTACTTCAAATTACTAATTCATCAGCACAGTTCCCAAAGGTGCCCCACATTTTTTGCCTTTTTGTAGCAAAATTTAGTTACTGAGACATAATGCAGGGTGCAGATAATGCAGGAATTCACTCACAAAATGTAAACAAGAGAAAATAAGAAGTTCAAGTCTAACCAAGCTTACTATCAATCACACAATCACATTCACTTTTCTAAAAGCATTTTACTCTCAGCAGGCTGTATAATTACCATACCACCATGAAAAAGAGAGAAAAACTGGTTTTCACAAAAGGCTATTAGAAAGCTTTTAAACAGAACCTTTAAAAAGATCACTGCAGGTCATGAAAGATGTGTTAGAGATTAAATGCATTTTCTGGGCACGGTTCCTACTGTGACCCCACCCTATGAGGTCATAACAGAGCTGAGATTCAGTAAACAGTCATCTCAACATCGCACAGCGCAACACAAAACCTTTCAATGAAACAGCAGGCGCATCTTCACAGAGAGACAGCATATCATTCTGCATTATTTATTGACTCAAAAACATCCTCCCTCTCCTCTGAGCAGCATTTCTCTTGACAGCCGGGGACCAAAGACACATTTGTAAATTTAAACATGCATTGCCATTGTTGTGCAAACATTCACTGGCCAGTTTTGTGTGAATGCTATATCTGAAGACACAGCAGACATTCTTTAAGTCACAAAAAATCCTGACAGAGCACATTGTTGTTTCCCTTTTTTCCGTTATGCTTTTCAATGTCGAATTCACAGAGGGATAATAAAATAAACCAGTTTACCTTGCCAATAAAAGCTTCCTGGTCCTCCAATAACAACCCGATTCTTCTGAAGGAGAAATAAAAACTTTTTCATACATTCTGTACAAGTCTGGGCAAGAATAGGCAATAACATACACAGCAATGTAAAAGCAGCTATACATGAGTCCAAGACCCATTTTAGTGTCCACGCCAGATTTAATTTAGGAAAGTGATTTTATATACTTAAAAAGCATATTAAATGCAAATGTTTACAAAAATGATTCAAATACCTTTTGTGTAAATAAAATGTCAAAATATGGGTAAAATAATGTTTCATTGTCATTCAGCATAACAGATATTTTTATGTAAAAAAGAATCAACATACTTTTTCTGTAATATACATAAAAGAAAATATAT
This sequence comes from Cyprinus carpio, assembly GCF_018340385.1. NCBI lineage: Eukaryota > Metazoa > Chordata > Actinopteri > Cypriniformes > Cyprinidae > Cyprinus > Cyprinus carpio. The sequence goes on along the minus strand of NC_056585.1, from coordinate 21,267,381 downwards.
AAGTGAATATATGAAATATATAAAAGAAAGTGATCATATTAAATGTTATTATATTTTCAATGATTAAAATCTAAAATATAATAATATATTTTTAGCATAAATTACAATTATTATATTTTAGATGACCTAGAGGTTTGAAGGATGGTGGCAAGGACTGGTAAAGATTTAAAATTACAATTAATTAGTTTTTTTAGGGCTGTATTGTGATCCTTAAATTGTCTTTTAATGTAATGTACTGATTCTTGTTGTAAATATGCCTGACAAAATATATATATTATATTCAGCATATAAACTACTGTTGCACAGAAGGGCACTGTACCCAAGTATCTAAATAACTAAAACAATTTCATCATTAATGTTGCAAAGAAAGAGCACACTCAATAAATAAAACATTTCATTAGAAAACAACAACAGACATAATGGGGTTTGATATGAGTTGTTTCTATATTCTGTTATATTGTAATTTTTAAAATTCTGACGTAATGAAAATAAAGTGTCCTAATATTTTTGGGGTTAAAATTGATATGAAATGTAACAAATAAATAAATAAATAAATAAATAAATAAATAAATAAATAAATAAATATATATATATATATATATATATATATATATATATATATATATATATATATATATATATATATATATATATATATATATATATTATATATTATATATATATATATATATATATATATATATAAAGAAGCAGATTTCTGTGAATTTCATACCTTCACAAAGTCAGCACTGAAACCTGCTTGACAAAATCCTTGTCCCTCAGGCGAGTTTGAGTCTGATGTAAAAATAAATAAATAAAACAAAATCATTCATATATTCACAAGCAGAAATCATTTTAAGGAAGTCTCCGAATGAAGAAAAAGGTAAGAAAAAGGAAGGCAAACTTTAGACAGAGGAACTGTCATAACCACATGCACACTGGCACATTGTCTGGTGAGAACTTAACTCACACATCTTAAAACCATGAGTGATAAGATGATGATACACTACTACAATATTCCATTAATCTTAGTTAAGACATTTCTGAGGGAGGCTACTAGATATGACCCAATAAGGGCATGAGCAGCCTGAGGTAAGGAGCGGTGATCATGTACATACTAGAGCGGCAGGGTGAATATTCCACAATGTTATTGCCTTTCTTCAGGTAACATGTCCCAACAGGCTCTCTCTCTGATAATCCATATGTGCTCCATTGGTAGAGAGGAGCACATGCCTGGAAAAAAAAATAAAAAAAGAGATGTGCAATTAAATACAAGAGTAGTAATCATGTTTTTCTGCAAATGTTGGACCATAAAACAAAAATATAATTGTTGCAGCAGTTTTTTTTTTTCTTTTTGAGCTCAGTAGTACAATCTATTTTCAGAGAAACTTTCACATTCTCCACAGACAGACTCACCAGAATATGGTCCCCAGAGGAACGCACAGTGGCCCCAAACCATTGATTTGACTTGAACTCCATTTGCTGTCCATTGGAATTCTTCCTGTCATCTGTGATAGAAAACGACAAGGGAAGGGAGAACGGGAAAGGAGGAGATGGAGGGAGGAATGGAAATATAAGTTACATCAGTTGATTAGAATCATCAGACTGTCATCATTTCCTTTGTAGTGTCTACACTGCTCTTTTCATCACTACAATCTCATCCACTGGCGTGTTCCTCAAATTATAACTGATTTCAAATGTCTGATTTCACAGAAGCATCAGAGTTCAAAAAGTTGAGTTGATACGCTGATATGAAACACTCTCTCATCTTGTTCATTACCAAACCATCTGAAGTTCAATCCAAGGTCAAGAAGAGAGTGACAGCTGAATCTATTCATGGCATGATAGAATTAAACCCTATACATTTTCTGCTATTAACAAGCAGAATGAATGTCTAGTGACAATAATAAGAGAAGTAGGCCCAGAGGGAACCTTTTTTTTGGTTTACAATTTCTGTGCTCATTTTAAGGGAATTTTGGATTTAAAAAATGATAAAACATGTAATGAAGCTCAGACTGCTAAAATCTGAATGGTAACTGAAAGCATAATCATATTAAGGAATGAATGATTTATGGAAAATGGAGAATGTAAGATTTTTTTCAGTGCTTCTGCAGAAAAGTCAGTGATTTGTCCATTATTACATTATTCTGACATCATTCGAATCATTTAAAGCACTCTTTTAGTTCTGTAATATTTACCCTAGGATTCCAAATTAATGCTCTTTCAACAATACACTGCAGTTGAAGGTTTTCCTAGTACTGCCGTGATCCTAGCACACACACACCCACACACACACATAACCAAAAAGATATTCCCTCCCTGTGGCTGGTTCATCTCAGCCACAGGACGCCTCAGCTGTTCGGCTGTCTGTGCTACTGAGCTGGGAATTTCCCAGTGTTTCTCATGGTCAACAGAGTCATACAGCCGGTCAAAAACACCCAGGCTTTACTAGAATTAAGCGCTTAATTATTGCCAAACAAAACAAAAGGGGAGCTGATGGTACTGCGACTCAATGGAAACACAGTTGTATAAGCATGCTGTAACAGCTCAGCATGAGTGTTGTTCCACACACAGTGTTTTCCATCTCATACTTCTGACATTTTTCTCTAATCTAGTCTTTTCCAGCTCCTCAAACAGTCAGCGGGTCAGCCAGCACAGAGAACACTATTGTAAAGCCACATCACTCACAGTAAAAACATGTCAGGACAGTTATGCTTTGGCAGCTGCTTAACAGAAAAATGTTTAAGCTTCTTTCTTGCAAAAGTGATTATTAAGAAACAAATTTAAACATTACTATACTGGAGTAAGTGCACTGAAAGAAAAATATAACATATCTTGCAGGTCAGTGGACAATATTGTGGCCCCAATAAGTATCCAGACACTTAAAGTGTTCACACAAAAATGATAACATATGTATAGCTTGGCAATCCACTAACTGTACTATTATCAGTAATTGAAAATAACATGTTAGCTCAGAGAAAAGGTCCAAAAATGTGTGCTATTCAAAATGAAAAAATAACTGAAGTACTAGTGAAATACTGAAGCTACAGTAATTCGTCATTAACAGCTGTTTCCACTTTCCATTTGGTTTGACATTTAATTTAAATCAATCAATGATTAAATCAATCAATCAATAAACAGCAATAACATTTATTTACTAAACCTATTTTGTCATTAACAACTGCACTGTAAAATGATTTTTTTTTTAAGTCTAAATTCCATTTAGTTGGATATTTAGCATAAATTAGAAAAGAAAAAAAAAATCCCGCAAAATATATTTAATTATATTATTATATACTTGATTTGTGTCTGCTTTCTTTGCCATGGGTGCACAGTATTCATTAAATCTACACTATACTTGGTTCTTTTTCCAAGAATTTATTTAAGGGTGAAAAGGACACAAAGACGAGTAGTTCAGCTGTTGGTGAGAACTCTAAGCATACTGAGATAATCCAACTGAAGACCTTTTTGTTCTTCTGGTAGTTCCTCTTCTAGCAATCCAGCTTGGCTGGCAGGGTAAATCAGGCCAGACTAGTCTATAACTGTCACTGAATGCCAATGAGATCTGGCACAAAAAACTGGTGCCTATATTCACCTCAGAGCAATGTAAGGCTGAACAAAGTCTTGTTAGTGTGAAGACTGTGTACATTTGCAAACTAGTTAGTAGGCCAGCACATGAATTTTGTGAATGGTAAAAAAAGGCCTTCTCTGTTGCAGGTCATTGCCAAGCATGTGAATTCAAAACAATCTGCAACAACAATCTTAAAATCCTAGATGAGCCTTGAAATGATCCCAGACTCCCTCGCCTGTTATTTCCCCCCCACCTATTGAAAATATTTAGAGCAAAGCTGATATATGACCCAATAAATCATTAAAAAGCCACAGGCTACTCAGAAGGTCCCTTAATAAATCTGACAAACCCAGCCTCTTCAACTAGCATGCAACGTGAATCAACAGACAGACAGGAAAAGCATTAAATAACAGCATGTTGGAGCAAAAATTGCACTATGATGACTGAAAACACAGTGCTGCATCTTACCAGTGCTGTCAAACTCAATCTGGGTGCATGAGCCACTTTTGTGCCAGGGACAGTTGAAGACAGCGCCCCTCTCAGTGACTGTTGATGGGGTTTGATCAGATGTGTTTGCCCTGGGTGCACCGACCAGTATGTTTAACCTGGAAGCACAGGGTAAAATGTGTTTTAATTGCTTTTGTTAAATACTAACGCTAAAACACAATAATAATAATAATAATAATAATAATTATTATATATATATATATATATATATATCTATATATATTATATATATATATATATATATATATATATATATATATATATATATATATATATATATATATATCACCTGGAGTTGAAACAAGGAAATCTGTCATTTTAATTACATAAGACTGAATAATTTTATTATACATTGTATATATTATGTATTACTATTATTAAAATCTATATATACATATTTAAGAAACTATACTAAACTTTACTGTGATGAAAATTGTTGTTAGTAATGTAATCTATTAAATTACTCTAATGTATTCTGACTACCTTTTGATTACTTTTAACCTAACTTTTTTTAGTCACATAGTTTTGAATGGGATTATAGTGTACCATATTCCTATAAAACAACGAGAAAAATAAATGTGTGTGTGTGTGTGTTTGTATATATTCCATTTTTTGTTATCAACAACAGGAAATGCATTAAACATTATGTCAATTCCCAAACTGGGTTGATTATGGGTTGTAACTGTAGTGGGTATGTGAATTGATGAGAGCCTAATTATTCATTAAAACATATTAAAATTAATATATTATTTAGAAATAAAACAAATCCAACTAAACAGAAATAGTTTATTTGTATATCTACATGTCAATGCCACCATTAACCGACATCGACACATATATGGTAAGATTTCAATAAAATTACAATAAAACCTATAAATGAAAAATCTTTTTATCATGCATTCAATAAAATACTAAATATATAATATGTATACATAGCTTTCACATAACAGTTCTACACACACACAACATACTGAGCTGTAAAACCATACAACCTTTTCACAACAGAATGTTCTCCCACTTTGTCAGCATTGTTAAATTTGTTAATAAATGTATATTTTAGAATTCTCATGCATATTTAAAAAGAATCATGCCTCAGTCTTTCTCCAAAAAAATTAAATAATACAACAACAAAAAATTCCTGCAGGCCCCTATGATACCCAAACTAGCGTACCGAAAGCTCACAAGGTTTACAAATGCAACTTATTTGACTCACTGTTTGTCATCAGGATTGAAGAAAGCCACGGAAAATCCAAAGTAACTTCCTGGAGGTCCAGCGAAAACCGTGGGTTTGCTAATGTCCAGATTAAAAGAAAGTGCTTGTTCAAAGTAGAAAAGAGCCACTAGAGCCCAAATCCAACAGCAGATGAGATGTTTGGCCATGTTTTGTATCTCAGTGTAGCGTGAGAGTAGATGGAGATCGCGCTGTTTGTGGGTGGACGTCTGAATCAGCAGCACAGATGATCGCCACTGATTCCGCGCTCCATAACAACAACACAGTCACTGCAACACTCACACTAACAATCCAGCCGAGATGTCCGTTACATCATTCCAGGCGGGACGCTGCAGTAAACGCCAGCCTGAGCTGTGAAATGGAAGCAATAGTCTAAAAGTAGGACACGGGACTGTTGTAGTCCTGCTCGGATGGAGCCGCGGGATGTCCCACTGCACAGGAAGTGAAAATAGACCAGCCTGCTGAAACGTCACGGTGACGTCACGAGAAACTTCCGCAGCGTTTCCCAGGGACTTAAATGGGCATTTGAGTGAACTGGTACACGTTTTAAATACCATTAAATCATTGTGATTCCAGGCAAGAAGAATCTGTTGTTTTATTAAAGTCTTTTGGTTCATTAGAACTGTTGAAACTGCGCCACCCTGTGTTAAGAAAGGCACGGATTTTATCTGTTTAATTCGGGCAACAATAAACAAACGTGGATTTAATTATTTAAACAAAAATTTCCTGTAATCTCATACATGCAATAGTAATCTTAATTTTATTGTTATTATAAAATCATTATTATTATTTAAAACGAAAGTAAAAGTTGCCAACAAAAGCTCCTTGAGCCTCACTTTATGTACAAGGTCCAGATAGCTGTAACCATTACAAATGATTGTTCAGAGCTTGAGGAAATGTTATTCATATATGGGCTTGTCAGTGATTCATGACAATAAACACCGGTGAAGTACATCTCCAAGAATGCAGTTTGTAAATCCCCTGGGATCCTCCATAGATTCTGCATAATGAAAGACATTGGGTGATTTTTATTTTTTTTTTATGTCCAGTTGGCTTGTTTTACAAGTAAAGAGGCTTGCTTTTGACCCTTAACATAACGTTAATTCGAATATATGGAACAACTGGTGTTTTATTCGATGTCATAGAGTAAAAGGCTTGAAAAGATTGTGTTTCCTGAGGAAATAAAAGGCACCAGTTACAAATTGGAACATAAACAACATTCTCACTCTCTGGGGAACAAAGTGACTTTTGTTTTAGAGCTCACCAGTCATGCGTGTGGTCAAAGGGGCTTTTGGGACCATGTGATACATTGGCAGAGTGGCAGAATAATTACGTTTGCCTGGTGCGCATCAAGATTAGACTTACTGTACAATGGACGTTCTTCACTTTGAATGACTTGAATGTCATTTTTCCAGTAAGGTGTTCTGACTTTTCAGGGTTTACTAGAATAGGAATGACTTACTAGATCTAGCAAATGTTTTTAAGTTTAACAAAATGCCATACAGGGCAAATGATTTCTTTATACTCTAATTACTAAAAATAACTATCAGAAAGACAACTGGTTGTTCTTATTTGTTTTTAAGAGGTTGTATCCTTTAAATGTGTTTTTCAGTCGGTGGGGACACTGACAACAGAAGGATTCTGGGTTTAAAATGTGTTGACACTGGCTTTGTACCAATGAAAATGGAGGAAATACTTTGTTAACAGTCTGTTGCCAGCCAGCTGGTCATTATACACTCCATATACAGGTTCTATTGGGGTTGGTTCTGTGATAATGACCGGATGACTGTACATGACCCCCACTCACCTAGTAAATAAATACATGTAAATTAAATATTGAGTTTATAATCTTACCTGTGTATTGTCTTCTGCAATGAAGAAAAACAGTCCACTACAACATACCACACAAGTATTCTATTATATATTTATGTTATGACCAACCTTGACTATGAGATCAATTCAGTTTGAGACACTCACTGTCGTTGACAGGAAGTTCAGACTCAGCTTACCCATCTTTTTAGATGAAGATGTCTTTAACAATATGTTTAACTCATGGCTGGCCCTTTTTTGTAGAAATTGTCTTGCTCTTGAAAAATTTACTGTTCACAACCACACTCAAGCTTTGAAATACATCTTCATTTTTAATATACTAAAGTTGATAAACAATGAAAAACTATGGTAAAATTTGAAGTATTACTATACAAGCAACTTATTCTTCATTTGCTCATTATCTTACTATGGGAAATGGTCCAGAGTTGTGGTTGGAAAAATCTCTCTGCCATATTTTATTTAGCTTCAGAGACAGAGAGAAGTTAGACCTTTTCAATATTTCTGTGTATTAAAAACTGTTTCAGTTCAGCAGCTGGAGCCATGTTTCAGAAATACAATCTACCAAAGAAGGGAAAAGCCTTTATTTTTTGTCTGCCATCAAAACAAACTTCCTGTATCCCCATTTTTTTTTTTTTTACAAGGACTATAAAGCCCTAGGTGATGAGGAAGGTAGACCATCCTCAGGTCAATGGCCTTATAAAAACCATGGAGTAACTCACTGTGGCCGCTGCAAAAAAAAAAAAAAAAAGATTTTCCGAGGCGCCTCACCATCTTTGTGATTTGTGGGTAGAGCTCTGGTAATAAACATCTCCACATTCCCACGTATCATCAGCCTTCTCATTGTCATCGTTAACTAGCTCAGCTCTGAACTCAAACACTTCCCTTCCACTGACCTGCAGGACATGAAAGAATGAGATGAGTGTCATTTTACACAAAAGTAAACAACATGAAAGGGTCTTGAAGAACCAGGGGCCTGTTTCATAAAACAAGCTTACCAAATAAGCCAGGCTTATTTCAGTAAGTCTGACTTATTGTCAGTTGATTTGGTACAAAATAAATCAGACTAACTGAAATAAGCCTGGATTATTTGGTATACTTGTTTTATGAAACAGGCCCCAGGACACAACAGCAGCAACCACAGGATCTGAGAGCACAAGTTTTACTGCCACCCCCTGGACCACAGCATCACTGCCAAAATACCCAATTCATCCAGAATCACTTTTCTTTTTTCTTTTTTTTTTTAAATCAGGCAAACAGAGGATGAACATCAGTGTGTCACTCACCCCAAGTGCTCTGCCAGCTTTCTTTCTTTCCATGTCCTGCTCTGCTTTAGTCCTTTTCTCCTGCCTTTTCCTTTTCTTCCAGGCCAAGAATGTTTCCAGAGTAATTATAGTAATTCTCCATCAAATCCTCTAGTGAGATCTTGTCATTCTTCTCCTCCTTCTTCAGAACAAAGCCCACAGGAATAAAATCTATCAGTATTTTCGGAATGCATCAAATAAATACATATTTGCTGATTTACATTTCATTTAAAATGAAAGAAAAAAAGCCAAATGGCATTACTGATGATCAATATACAGTGCCGGGCAAAAGATTGGGATCAGTAAGAATTTTTTTTTTTTAAAGAAGCCACTTCTGCTCATTAAGGCTGCATTAATTTGATCAAAAATGCTGAAGAAAAAAAAAAAAAACAGTGATGAAATTTAAATTAAATTTTTATTATAGGCTAGTTTGAAATATAATTAATTTCTGTGATGCAAAGCTGAATTTTCATCAGCTGTTACTTCAGGCTTGAGTGTCACATGATTCTTCAGAAATCATTCTAATATTCTGATTTATTATCAATGTTGAAAACAGTTGTGCTGCTTCATATTTTGTTGGCAACTGATACTTTTTTTCAGAATTCTTTGATGACTAAAAAGTTTTTACTTAAAATATTTAAATACAGAAATCTTTCCAAACAAGTCTTTACTTTGATCACTTTTTATCAGTCTAACATGCTTTCTGAATAAGTAATTTCTTTTTTTTTAAAGAAAGAAAAGAAGTAGTGATCCCAAATTTGTGAACACAGTAGTGTATATTGTGTCATGAAAGACTCCTATTTTGAATAAATGCTGTTCTTTTAAACTTTTTATTAATTGAACCAACTGTAGGTTTACTCTTCCTCTAAAAACATGGCCAGTGAATTTCTAATTTGCAGTATTATTTTTTCTACATACATTTGCAATGTTGACATTGCAAATGTATTCAACATTTTCTTCAACATTTTCTTCAAAATACTGATGAAAATGTACTTCAACATTTTCATCAGTATTTTGGTTAACAAGAAAGCGGATTCTAAAGACAGTCTAGCTTGGGTGGAGCTGCGGGATGTCCCACTGCTTAAAGGGATACTCCATCACAAAATGAAAATTTTGTCATTATTCACTTAACCCCATGTCTTGCAAACCCGTAAAAGCTTTGTTCATCTTCGAGAAACACAATTTAAGATATTTTGGATGAAAACCGGTAGGCTTGAGACTGTCCCATAGACTGACAAATAAATAACAGTGTCAATCTCCAGGAAAGTATGAAAAGCATTGTCAGAATAGTCCTTCTGTCATCAGTGATTCAACCATAATGCTATGAAGCAACAAAAATACTTTTTGTACATGAAGAAAACAAAAATAACGGCTTTATTCAACAATTCCTTTCCTCTGTGACTCTCCAAAACAGCGTAAAGCCATTTTGGCAATTCTGAGCAGTACCCAGGCAGCGTACGCTCTTCTGTGTCAGCCACGCAACAAGGATACGTTTTTTTTTTTACGTGTATTTATGCTTTGGTTTGAATGAAAACAGCGCAGCGCTGCTGACACAGAAGAGCATACACCATCTGTGCAGTGCGTACTGCTCAGAATCGCCAAAATGGCTCTACACTGATATGGAGAGACACAGAGGAGAGGAATTGTTGAATAAAGTCGTTATTTTTGTTTTCTTGGTGTATAAACAGTATTCTCGTCGCTTCATAACATTACAGCTGAACCACAGATGCACTATTCTGACGATGCTTTTCGTACTTTCCTGGACCTTGACACTTATTTATTTGCCAGTCTATGGGACAGTCTCAAGCCTCCCGATTTCCATCCGAAATATCTTAAATTGTATTCCAAAGAAAAAACAAAGCTTTTAAGGGTTTGGAACGACATGGGTGTAAATGATTAATGACAAAATTTTCATTTTGCGGTGGAGTAACCCTTTAAACATCTCGGAGACATCACGACAAACGGCATCAGTTTTCACCAGCATGATTTGGGGAGGAGTGAAAGGTGTCATAAAACCATTGTGATTCCAGGCAAATGTAATTATTAAAATCTTAAGCTTCATATGGAACTAGTGATACAGCGCCACCATGTGTTAATAACGGCACAACTGCATAACATATATATCTGTATTCAGGTAACAATTAATGTATTTGGGTTTGTTGCAGACCCACATTTCACAATGTAATAACCCATTTTTTGATAAAGGACAAAGCAGTCCATATCTAGACCAGACTGCATGTTTAAGTTTTTCCGGTTAAGCTTAAATAAACCTACCCTCAATCAAAAGTTACAATTAGACATTTCAACTCAAAGCCAGTATCTGATATCCTTTTATTTACAATGTGTGTTGGTGGGAGGGCAATTTAAAACAATTGAATACAAAAGGACAGACACGTTACTAGTTCATCTCACAATCTCACCTCTTTCGCTCACACTTCTTGAAACCACTTCAAAAATCAAATCTGACTAGTAATGATGTCGTCATCCACATTTCCTTCTGTAAGGCCAGATGCCACATCTGCATCCGAGAGACTTCACATTCGACAACTCAATCTGATCAACTGATTATTGAAAACTTGAATGTCAGCATCACACTTATTCACCTTTACATTCTGATCCTGATACAGGCATGCAGATGGTTACAAGTTAAAAACTGAAATGAGCCCGATCGACTGAACCTTTGTTTTCATTACAGCAACATTTCAACAGCAGAGAGGAGGAAACCAGATTCCAATAGAGGATTTATGCTGGATCATTTCATAGACATGACCCTACAAAGAGTGATTTAATCAAATCTTCCAAAAGAGAAAGCAGAAATATCAAATAATCAACAGCCTCATAAATATTTGGAGTATGTTCCTGCTGAAGAACCAAACCCTCACCTGACTGTGAAAAAAAAAAAAAAACGCAATTTAAAAAAAAAAAAAAAAAAAAAAAAAAAAAAAAAAAAAATTTTAATCAGAGAGAACAAGAGCCACATCTACTCCAGTCTCTCCTGTAGCGTCCCGGGACATCAAGTGATGAGGGTACATATTGCAGGCAGAGCAGCTTCTGACATGGCAATTCTGGTGGTAGTTATTTGTGAAAATATCGTCATTCACATCAAGCCATGTGTAGTTCATGAATAATGCAAAGTCTTCACTCGTCCAGGTCCAGTGTGTTGAGCTCCTCCTCTAGTTCGTCTAGATCCTCCCCGGTGAAGAGGTTCTCGTCTACAGGCACCGCCTCTGACTCTTCCTCATTGGTTTCTCCGTCCTCCAGCGTCTGGTCCTCGCAGTATTCTCCGTTCTCCACAGATCCGCCTGACGCCTCGCTCAATTTATTATCTGTGGAGACAAAACAAAAGGTCAGTGATGTCAGAATGACATTTATGGATAACTGTGACCTGATTGCGAGTTATTACGCTCATTAAAGACAAAAAGGTTGACTAGTCTAAGGTAGTGAAGACTAAAGCATTAATATAGACAACTGTAAAGCAGTGGTTCTGAATCTGGTCAGCAAGTTAATTGGGCGATTTGAACAAGAAAAAACTAAAAGAGAAAACAGCTGGGTAGAAAATAGTGAAATACATAAAATATATATTCCATTTCTTTCTTTTTCTCATATTATCATTCTACCCTTCTCTGCCTGCCTTTTCAAACAAGATTGTACTGACAGTAACCTCACAAATTAGCATACAAAATAAAACACAAAAAGAAGATATTCATAAGCATCTCACCATCTTCATTTGTGTCATGTGTTGGAGGAGCTCTGGCAGTAAACCTGTCTGCGGACGCCACCGTTATACCGGCATTATCCACCTCTTTAAGGATGAATCTAGCAATGTCAATGTCCTGAACCTCATCCATTTCCTCCACCTGAAGAGACAATCATGTTAACAATGCTAAAGACTTGAAATAATTGAATCACAATAAAGTATTACATGCAACAGACACAAAAATTAGACAAGCTGATATTCTGATTATATTTTTTTCCAAGCACATTTTACCAATTCCAAACCACATCAATTTTAATAAGTACTATTGATTTTGTGTGATATACAAGTGATATTTAATTGTCCATAAAGGCTGGAAGTGAAAAACTCCTTATATTCAGGAGTGCATAATTATTAGGCATGTTTTCTTTTACTGATAAACTGAGCCAAAAAAAGAGATTTAACTCAGACTAAAAGTCATTATTAAATCCCCATGAGAAATATTCAAAACGAATGCAATACAAAAATTGCAAAGTTAAGACATGACCATTAGACAGCAAAATGCTCACTGGGTCAGTAAAAACAGGTGGAGAAGAAAAGACTAATATTAACTGTAAAAGAATTAGGAATTAATGTGAAGAATTAGGTGCAAACCCCTCAGGAAACATTTAGTCTCCAGCACCACCATTCTCCAGAACTGCAACCTTCCTGGAGTCTCCAGAATTATAAGGTGTCAGGTTCTGAGAGACTTTGCTTGGGTTAAAAATCCTAACAGAATAACATGCTGAAGTATTGGGAAATACATGAAGATTTTTATAGGATTTATGAACGGATAAAGTGAGAGTGACTCTTGAAGGACCAGCACCACAAAAATGAGCTCCTAAAACGTACTGCCAGATTCTGGAAGGTAAATTCTTGAAAGAGTGGTGCAAGAGGATGTGGTGCTGGTTCTTTAAGAGTCACTCTCAACTTAACTGTTCATAAAGCCTATAAAAATTAGTCTTAATGTATCTCACAAGACTTCAGCAGGTTATTCTTATTACGTGAGGGTCATTTTTTTGGATCTTTAACCCAAGCAAAGTCTCTGAGAACCTGACACCTTATAACTCTGGAGACTCCAGGAAGGTTGCAGTACTGGAAAATGGTGGTGCTGGAGACTAAATGTTTCCTTTGCGTCTAATTCTTTACATTAATTCTTAATACTTTTGCAGTTAAAATGCGTCTTTTCTTCTCCACCTGTTTTTTTTCTGACCCTGATGTCCCAGTGAGCATTTTGCTGTCCAATGGTCATGCCTTAACCTTGCAATTTCTGTATTGCATTAGTTTTTAATATTCCTCATGCCGATTTAAAAAAAAAAAATTTAAAAAGTTTTTAAGCTCAATTTCTCAGTAAAAGAAAACATGCCTAATAATTTTGCACTCCTGAATAAGGAGTTTTTCTCTACCAGTCTTCCTGGACAATAGTAGTTATTAAGATTGATGTGGTTTGGAATTGGTAAAAATGTGCTTGGGAAAAAAAATATCATCAGAATATCAACATGCCTAATAATTATGCGTGCGTTGTATAGCTTATATTAGGTAATAGTGCATTATGTATATAAATATTATAATATATAAGATGTATTTTTTTCACACCTCGTTATAAACCTCAGCATCATCGTCATCATCATCATCAGCGTATTTTGTATCATCGGCTTCCTCATCGTCATCATCAACAAGCTCAGGTCTGAACTCAAACACTTCCCTTCCACTGACCTGCAGGACATAAAAGCAAGAGATGAGGAGAGTCTTGAAGAACCAGGACTTTTAATGCCCAATACTTTAAAAGACCTCAACATCTTTTTTTTATTTTTTATTTTGAGGTCAGTATTTTAATCGATCAGACAAACAGGAATATCAGTGCCATGATTTTCACTCACCCCGAATGCTCTGCCAGCTTTGAAGTCGGCTTTCTTTCTCTCCATGTCCTGCTCTGCTTTAGCCAGTTTCTCTTGCCTTTTCCTTTTCTTCCAGGCCAAGAATGTTTCAAGAGTAATCCGGGTGACATTTGCTCCCAGAGAAGCTCGCTACAATAAAGAACAGCTGATCATAACAACAATTGTGATAGATAACTATCAGACTCAATGACACTGCTACTTCCCAACCATGTTCTGAAACACTCTTCACTTCCTTCTCACCTCAGTCTCTATCAAATCCTCCAGCGAGATCTTCTCCTCGTTCGTCTCTTCTTTCTTCTTGTCTTTCTTCAGAACAAAGCCCACAGGGAGAGCGTGGCGGTACATACAGTTGTCTCCTCCGCCAGGACAAACCCAAAACCAGCCGTATTTGTTGTTTTCAATAGCATCAAGGAAATACTTGCACACCTTAAAATAAAGATTATTTATTAATTTCTTTGATTCACTGGTCAAATCACATCAATGCTAATATCTAGACGATTTAAGTGCAAACTTCCTGCCAGAACCTACAATTTGGGTCTTTGCTTTCTTCTTTTCAGCCTCTCCATGTTTCTTGTTCACTACCTCCTCAAGTTTCTTTTCATCCCAATTTTCCATAGTGTCTGCAATTACAAAAATCTAAATTACTACATAAAGCAACCAATGTTATTTTTTAGATTAATTCCATCAACCACATGAGAAGCAATAGCTCCACTTATGTCAATTCCAAAATCCAATGGAAACCTTGTCAGTACATGATAACTAATTTGTTTTCAAATGTATTATTGTACATAATATTGTGCTAAATATGAAGCCTCATTGAAATACTACTGGACTCGCCTTTCTCCAGCTCGTCATCTCTGCCATCCACATACAAGCTTCTTTTCTCACATTTCCTCTCCAAAGAGAGGTCATGAGAGAATTTACACTTATCACCTTTGGTACACTGGCCTTGCTTAAAGAAAGCACACAGCACAGACTTGGGATCCACACCTGAAACGAAAAACAGAAAAATCATAAAAGTGATCATCATAGATGACAAAAACAAAGAATAGAACAGAAGAGCAAAATGTACAGATGGGCAGTAATCATTCCAAAGCAGGACAATTCTATTCACCACAGAGCTACATAAACCAAGCTAAGACCAAAGTAAAGTATACAGTCGGCAATAAAATACAGAGTTGCACTGGGGTGTGTTTCCCGTACAACAATCCCATAACTCATCTCTTAACTAACAGCGGTTAAACAATATAGATCTGGAGGTGATGGAGTAATAACTTCAGCTAATTAATCAGTTTGGGTTTAAAATTAGTCACATTACAGCTGTAAATAAACATGACATCTAGGACTACCTTGCTATATTTGTTCTCTGTTGTTTTGCTTCAACTTCAAAAGCACTCTTCAAAAAAAAAAAAAACTGTCCTTTTATTTTTATGCCAAACTAGAAAAATATAGATTGCACTGATCTATTTAAGCATGCAACAAGAAATTAGCTTCTAACCACAGGTCGAAAGCTGTAATTTGTTTGCGATGCTGTTTGCAAACTCTGGTTTTGAAAGAGTCACTGAATCGTTAAACTTTGTTGATTACGACCAGCTGGTTAACACTGTTTTGGGAAATGCACCCCTGATGATCTGAATTAGGTGCATGATTCAGAGAACAGTTTCAAATAAAGTTTTCTCCCTTATTCGATGGACCAGTTACCTTTGCTGACTTTCTGAGCTGCCACCACTGGCTTAAAGAGCTCATTCAACTCCGACAACTCCTTTTTCTTGTCATCCTTCTTTTTGTTCTTTTCAGCTTCAGCAGCAACCTACAAATAAAACAAAACACATTGCAGACCGTTGGGGCACTGGCTTGGGAATTCAAACTTAAGATAAAAACACCAAAATCAGTGTCACAATCATTACCTGTCGTGGATTCTGCTGTCCATACTTGACCTGCTGTGTCACAGCTTTGATAAACTTCTGTTGTTTAGCTCCCTTTTTGTTTTTCAGTCCAAAGGTTTTATCCTGCCAGAAACAATTGAAAGTCACAGTAACAATCACATCATTATTTTAAAAACGGCCAGACATCAAATCAAATAGGTTTCATAATCAGATGATTAAATGTAACAGAACAGCATGCAATGCTTACAAAACAAGAACAAAATTAACTGGCATATTGTTTCAATAATGAATATTCCTATATACCACAAACGAGACTGGGTAATAACAAATTAGGTACATAAATAAGAACTGCCAGATCACTAAGGATGTGGCTCAAAACCTAACGAGCAACCTGACTCTGTTAGTCATTGTGACTTTTTCAAATTAAACGTTCAAATGACCCCGATAATGACTACAAATGCTGTCTACATGGACAGCTCATTATGTTTTCAGACACAGCCTGAATCTGGCAAACTAGCAGTAGACTTTGGCTCATTTCACATCGTCATTTCCTCTTTACTCACCACTACGTTGACAATATCAGAATGACAGTTTAAACTAAATAAATATAGAACTGATTATCCATGTAGTTCCATTCATTTTAGTCTTTTAATGTCATTAGGAGCTTCAGAAAAGCGCTGGTGGGTGAATCAGAGCACAAGGCCCAGGGTTGAGCATGAGTGCTAAAACGCCGCAAATCTCACCTCAATGATCTTCTCTTTTTTCTTCTCTTGGGTTTTCTTATTGCCTGCAGCTTGAGCTGGTTTTTTCGGAGGCATATCGCTTAAGACAAACTATAAAACTGAGGAAACCCTGACGTGTGTATAATGCCGTATGTTCACAGGCAAGCGTAGGCTAACCGCACTAGCAGCCGCAATGCATTCTGGGATGTCCGGGCGCGCAAGATGTGAGCGCACGTGCTAAAACAACGCCATCTAGCGTGCTGCTGATGAAAATGCTGTTCATGTTTTCTGTGATTTGAGGACCATAGTTGACTTCTTCCAGTGACAAACTACGTTTCATCTAATATGTACTGAAATAAGTTCTTGATCAGCCTTCAAGTAGATTTCGTTTGTTTTTGTTTTTTTGCATGTGGGGGTAACAATGTTTGATGGTAATAATATTCATTTATTTACATTTATTAAAAAAAAAAAAAATTGGTTAAGCATGGGTAAGAGCTAACATTTTAATACACTTTAATTAACCCTGAATTCTTAAAAATAAAAATAAATTAATTTAGATTTATTTTATTTTTTTCACTTTGCTGTCCTGGCAAAATTGTGTTTCTATCACTTTCAATTTTCCATGACTTTTTTAAATGATTGACATCATAGTAATTAGATAAGTACTGACAATATGATTGTTAGGTTTGTTGGAAAAAGTTTTATTAAACACATTTTTTATGCATTATCTATTATAGATTGAATTTGGTATGACAATATAATTTCAACACTAAAAAATATATTATAAAAATATAATTATAAAATATAAAATTATTAAAAAATATAAAAAATTATACAATTATATATTATAAATTATAAAATTATAAAAAGAGACACAGTACACTAAAAAAGTTGGTGTCAAAAACCATTTTTACTCAGAAATTCCTAGTAAATTTAAAAATTCATTACAAGAAAGATCAAGTAACACATTAATTTAAAGGTCAAATTTTGAAGTAGGAAAACGGAAATAGTATTTTCTTGTAAATCATAGTCCAATATCTGTTTTATTTGCAACTTCGCAAAATAATTTTTTATACTGTAGTAAACAGCACGAAAATCTGTTTCACAATTAGAAGGGATTAAATTAAAAAATTAAGCACATTCAATTAAACTTAATTTTTAAGTAGAAAAAAATTAAATTTTCTCAGATATTATTTGTATTATTTACAACTACGAAAATGATCAGTCCCCCTAAACTAGAAAGACTTTTTAAATATATATTTTACAGGAGAGTATAAAAACAGGGATCTTTAAATAAACTTGGCATTTTAACATTTATGTGGATGTCCAAATCACTGACTTGAGCGGGATGCTTGTATGCAACATGTATGATTAAAAGTAACGTCATTTATGGGATGGAGAGAGGTTTCTGTGAGATTAACTAGATGATAAGCACACCTATAAATGAAGAGGAAGGCCCCTCGAGCATTATCATTAGGAGCTGATTTGATTTATCAACATCACAGCAAATGTGTTCCCCTTGTCGGAGTGATGAATAGTGTCTAATCACAAATGGACACCCTGCTGTAAGTAGCCATCATTAACTCTGGCAGTTTTTACAAGCAACTGCTCTTTCTCCTCCTGCTGCATATCAGATCCTCCCATCCAAAGCAAATAGAGAGGCGACTTGATGAGTCTTCCATTAGTCAACTTGGCCTTGGGTGCTTTAGAGGAATATCTAGCTGATAGTCTCAAAAATACCTCAGATATTCACACAAACTCTAATGTTTGAGCTTTGAGGAACTGGAGGTGCTTGGAAAGAAAAGTAGCCTTATAAGAATTTTAAAACACTTTTCATTTGAGTTTTTGTCTGGTCTGAACACTGAGCATTTTTATTTGTTGATTCTGTTTCTATTGGATTTTTATTTTTTTTTAGTTTGTAGTCTGATGCAGTTTAATCAAAGCAGAAGTCTTGTGCTAAGCAGCTCTGTCACACCTTTTTCATTATATATTATTCTGCTGATTCAGCAGACGGATGGTATTCTGTTGCAACACTCCTCTCTGTGAGAAATCCAACAGGGAGAGGTGAGATAAACACACTCTAGAGTAACAATGGAAATCACAGCTACAGAAATGGATCTGCTCATCCATTATATTAAATGGTGGTTAAATGTATGAATGGATTTTGTTGATGTTGTCTGGAATGTTGTAAGTTTGTTTTGTAGTTTTAAAAAGATGTTTTATTTTTTTTTTATTTGAGCTTCCTTTGTAAATATATTTTTTTTTTTTACAGTACAGAATTTAATTTCACAAAGGCAGCATCCTGCTGTTATCACCATCTCCCATTTATTTATGTCAGAGTCATTTCCATGCCCCCATCACATATTTTGTAATATACTGCATGAAATAATTTGGAGTGTTAATTTGTTCATAAATATTTCAGATTAATAGATTTCAGTTTCATTATATTTTACAGATATTTCAAAATAATGTATCAAAATGTTCACATGTTGTGTCCTTCCTATATCTCTATCTTATATTACTCTTCTATCATTTCTTTTACTATCATAAGGCAGTTTTTTATTAACATCATTGTCTTGAAAGTGACCATTTATGATAGGAAAATAGCAACGCAAACATTAATAAATAATAATGGTCATTATGAAATCTGTTTTTTTTGTGTCTTTACTAATTATCTTGTTAATCATCAAGATAATTTGATCAGAGTACAGATCTGGAAATCTGGTCTATTTATAGATTTGTATTGACTGTAATAGGTTTTGAATAGTGCATAGATACAAAATATCATCATTAAAATAAATGTGTTGCCACATGCGTTATACCGATCCTTTCAGACCAGGAAATTATTGTCCACAAGGGGGCGGTCAGCCTCTTTTATAAATAAGTAACTCACCATTTTAAAACTAATCTATTAACACACACACACACACACACACACACACACACACACACACACACACACACACACACACACACACACACACACACACACACACACACACACACACACACATACTGCATAAAGGGGTACTGATTTAATTTTTCAAACAAATAGATGTGTTTCTGTACACTCCAGTTATTTTATTAACTTTATTATATTTTCTGCACTTATGTCCAACAATAGCTAAAATTACTGAGACAAAGTGCAAGGTGACTACTCCAACACACAGTTGCATTTATAATATAAGGGTCTATGGTCACTGAATCAGCTGAAACATGTTTGTCCATAAAATTAACAGTAGCCTACTAAATGAAAGCAGTATAGGCCTAGTCTAAAAAATTGATACAAACTAGATAGATGTTACCTTAAATTAAACTACTAAAGTAAAAAGACTAAAATAGTATTTTATTGAAAAAACATGCTCTAATTGTCTTTGTTTTATTTATAACTTTACAATGAGTCTGTTTTGATTTTTTAATAACATTTTGTTGAAGTGCAATACATGAAATTCAGACTTGTGGAACTGCTACTAGTCTTTTGCTACTTTGATTGTTTTTGAGGAATTCCTATTTAATGTCCAAGTGTCAGATGCTATTAGCTATCCATCATACACCATTTGTTCAAATGTCAAATAAATCACAAAGTGAACCAACTTAAAATCAAATAAATAAACAAAGTCAACTTAATTTGATTTTCACACATTAGCATAAAGCTATAAACTGAATGAAATGGTTTGGCAATTCATTGGGTGGGGGTAATAAATACTAGAGAAAATCACTCATGCTGCCTTTATGGCACAGTAAATTATCCAAAGCCTTCTGCAATGTCCTCCTGGCTCAGCGCAGTGCGCAATAACCCACAAAACCCTCTGCAATATTTATCAGCACACACACTGGCGATGTGGCCAAGTAAAGTGCAGAATAGCAGAACACAAAAGAACAGAATGTCATTCATTCCGTGATTTAGGTTAAATGCTCATAGAATGTTGGTAATTCAAATGTGTGCTTGAGCAGGAAACTGAAATTACCTAGGGACTAACACATCAAGAAAACTAATTTTAGCTATTCATCAAGCCCTAATATGAATTATTTTAGCTTAATGTTCAAGTTGTTTTGAGTCACCTGTTGAATTCCTTGTAGAACACAGTCAAAGAGGCACACGAAAATATGCAGCATTGATGTTGTCTAATGAATACTATTCTGGATCTAATGACATTCTTTAATATGGGAAATGCTTTTATTATTAGATAGTCAATTATTATAAATATTAATCTTTAAAAAAAGGAGTTTGAATGGAGCTGGCCTTCAGCACTGCTAAATAAGTTTTACACAGGTTTCCCAAACAGAAAGTCTCACAAAAACTCGTGCCATTTTGTTGAGTCCACATTGCTGTGTTGGGCTGTTTTGTAGGAGACACAATATGCTTGCTTATAGCTTATAGCTGTGTGTGTGTATATTAAGATGAGACAGGAAGTATTTTACTATATAAAAAAAATGGCACACTTCAGCTTAAAATTCTCTTTCATTAATTTTTTTCATTATTGGTTTTAATAAGATTATCAAGCTTGATGTATACCTATTCTTTTGATAAATATGAAATAAGGTACTGTGATATGAAAAAAACAAAGTCTGGATGTGTGCCATTGGGGTTTCGCTGTACATGCAGACAATTTAATAATTCAATCCTCATATACACTGGCACATACACTAACAAAACATGGTTACATATATGGTGATCACTGTATTTTTTCATGCTCTTTACAAAATAAACTATTTTATTAAATTAGATATCATATATAAAACACATGTAAATTGTAAAGATTATGTGGTTGTGTATATCATAAATCCATTTTTGTTTTGTATCAGGCATTTAGCAAAAAGGAAAATTCTTTTGTGAAATGATAGTTCGGAACAGTTTTTCAAACCACCAAAACTCAGTATCCATCTATACAGCAATGTCACCTACTTGCAGTACTTTCACTCCTGATACTGAACCTAATTTACAACCGTCCATCCAAGTTCTTATTGAACACCCCCCACAGACTCTTAATATCTTTCCTTGTCACTCCCCCCAGAAACATTAAATACGTGCCTTACAGATGTTATCATTATACTGTCAGCTTGTCGTGAAATGGTGACCATGACTCATCTTTTTTGCACTTTCATGTACTATGCTGGCATTTAAATGATTTCTTAATGGAAAGTCTAGAGCAAAAAAAAAAAAAAAAAAAAAAAAAAAACGCGCAACTCTTTGTACTTACAATGACTCACCAGCCTCTTACGTACAAGAAAAGACTTTTAAAACAGAACAGTGATACAACCTTGAGAGAAAAACAAGAGTGGCTACTGCACAAAAACACACACAAAATGTATTATATGATCAAAAACATTTTTTTTTTCATAGAGGAACGTTAGTGTAAAGTTTGTTTTAATACCAGAAATAGGCCTAATGTTAATATAAAGGCAGCTAGAAGGGCAAACAGTTATATATTTCTGATATATGAAAATATTTTAAAGAAACATCTAAACACGAACCAATTTTCAGTTTCAGTTATTTCATAAATATATTATTGGGCTGTAAATGCACAGTGCACCATCTTAACCCAGGCATATTTCACAAATGAATCTCCATTGTGAGTGGAAGAGTCAATTAAATGTTAAATCAAATGACCTTCCAGATAAATGACCTGTGACATTCATGTCATTATCTCTTCTGGGTATTGCCCTCACTGAACATTCACATTTTTACAGCTCATCTAGACTTTTCCAAGAATGAGGGAATAGTAAGTATCCACTTAATCTCAGCATCCACTCTATAACAGCATCCTCATAGTCGCCACCTCCCTTCCGTCTTTGAGAGCTCTTTTTGGCTAAGGCAGTAATTAGGGCTCCCTGCTGTGTATCTCTGTGGCCTTGCAGCTCTGTGTCGCTGCTCAACCGAGTGTAGCCGTGAGAAAGCGTGCAGGGAGGAAAGACTCGTGTCTAATTTTCTCATTGCCCAAAGATTCTCTGAGTCAAGACCTCTCACTGCCATCAGACTAATGTGTCCAGTGAATAGCCTACGGTTTGTCAAAAAAAAAACAAAACAAGGATGGATAAGTAGATATAGACTGTAGAGATTATAGATTGACACAATGCCAGACAAATTCTACATTCTACAGGGAGGATATCTGCATATCATACTTTTATGATATCACAACATCAGTAAATGGAAAATGGCCTTTGAGGGAAAGAAAGGCCTTGTTTGTTTGGGGAAAAAACATCATGTGGGAATGAAACAATATTTTTTTATCTATATCATTTATATTGTATATTCACATAACTGATGAGTTTATGAAACCATGTTTTGTAGACATACAATTATTAAAATAAATGTGTGGCCACATGCATTATTCCGATCTTTTCCGACCAGGAATGCGTATGTGTGTTTTTTTATGAGCCAGCTGGTTCGGAGGGCAACAAAATTGCTTTCGTCCCTTTTCGGAATAGACAAAATAGCATTTGACCACAGTCCCTCATACTTAAATAGCTGTTTACTCAAACAGAAGCAGATCGGAGCTCAGAGGCCAATGATTGGAGTGTTCATGCACCCCTGTGATCCAGACACTATTACTCTATCTCTGAGTGTAATGGGATATTTAATAACGGCGATCCCCCACAGGCCGCCAATCACCCTCATCATTTGATTTTAAAATGTTTGCAATAACCTGCGGCCCGCAGGTGTAAACACGTTTGCAGGGGAGTGTGGATGCGCAGCCTCTGTGTCATTATCTTAATGGAATTCCTCAGAGGGGCAAAGGGGGAGGCCTACAAAAATAAACAGCCCAGAGCCACATATATGACAGGGCGGGGGGATATGAAAGGGTATAATCCAAATACCTGAAAGAACCAATAAGGGTTTGAGGATGGGAGCGGCGCTTAAAGTTTACCTACAGCCATGGTGTTGTTTAGTTGTGAAGACTGCTGGACTGGAACAGCGTGTCGATGTTAGAGAAGCAGAAGATGAGAAAGGCAGCCGTTCCGCTTTATATCAGACAGGAATCCGTATTACCCTCACAAACACTTAATGGAGTTTACAAGTCTGAGTCCCCTGGGTATGACAGATGTGCAGAACACACCAGCCGCTCCTGCTGCCTGAATCACTAACCAAATCCTGTAATAGTAAGCAGCCACATGGCGCTCAGCTTGAACATGCTCAGATGGAAAGACCATCATTCACATCAATACAGAAAGACGGTCTCCCCCGGAATGTGTCCCAACATGTTATTACAGCCATTACTAAGTTTATGTGTGTGCATTTATGTGAGTGTTAAGCTAATGGAGTGACAGGCCTTTTAATCAGCCCACAGAGAGCGTGTTCTCATTACCAGCTCCCCTGATAGCACAGCTTACACTTCTGCTGGGACACTGATATCCTTCTGCTGTGGTCCTGAATGGAATCTCTCCTTCCACACTTAACGGAACTAACATGCCGATCACAAGTCCGGCTCCTTCTAGGGATAGCATACACCAGAGGAGAGACACGCACTCGCACACGCACGCGGGAGCCATTAGTGTATTACGCCTGGGTTGTTCATGCATAGCAGTTGCCAATTACTTTCAGTGGGAGCAGAATCCTCTTTAGGTGTCTGTGTGTCTACATCAGACAATCAGAGGGAACTGGATGGAATGGAATTCTAATGCAGCAGCAGAGGAAGCAGGTGAAATACCACTGCAATGGCTGAATTAACCACACGGGCTCATGCCGGTACAAACCTGAATAATTTACTTAAATGGAAGTGGATAGGTAGAGATCATGAATCAAAAAATACTATCAAAATGCTTTATAACAAACACTGGATGAGTTTCTTTGTCTCCAGATGTGTGGTTGTAAGTGTCAGATCTTTTTTCTTTATTGTGAGGTACGTCCAAGTGAAATGAATTATCAAAAAAGAAAAAATCTAGGGCGTGGACTTGATTCTATCCATTGGCTGCTGATTGGATTTTAAGACATATGCGATCCATTCAAAAATTAATGTAAGCTTGCAGCTGATTGTAAAAAAGAGTAGGTTTACAAGTCCTGTATGTCACTAGGGAGAAGTCTGAAGATTAAGTTGACATTTTGATTAAATATTGCAAGGTCAAAATGTATGTATTTTTTTTTTTATTAAACATATAAATGAAAAATAAGATTTTTAACATCTTAGAAAAAAAAAAAGATGGGATGAAATTTCATTTTATGCAGGCTTTAAAGGACTGTACAATTTAAGTTAAGAAGATCCGCCAACAGTAGTATCCAAATCTGTGGATTTATGCTTAAGTAGCAAATAATAAACGAAATAAATTCAAAACAAACAAAACTAAAATGTCTCAAACCGTAATGCAGTAATGCACTGATAATGGACGTCATTATTCCAAAGGGAAAAAAAAAATTAAAATCCACAAGAAAGTATAGCTTTAACATTATGTTTATATATGAGACTATAATGTGATAGAAACAGTTACTAACTTGTGCAAAGTTTTTTTTTCTCCAATATTTCGACTTCTTTAATGAACTGGTGCCACCTGGCCAAATGCCCATATGGCCATGTGCCACAAAAGCTGTTGATAGAATTCAAAGGGATAATTCACTCCAAAATGAAAATTCTGCTATCATTTACTCAGCCTCACATTGTTCAAAACATGTATGTCTTTCATTCTCCTGTGGTAAAAGAAGATATTTTGTAAATTTGGGTTCAATACTCCCATAGGATAAATGTATTGCTCAGTGGTTGCTTTAAGCTCAGGAAACTTAGATGAGATTATAAAATATACCTTATTTTAGAAAAATGAGACATTTCATACACAATGGTAATTCAAATTAGGAGAAATGGAAGTAGACACAAATGAGAAATTTATTGCTCAGTGGTTGCTCTTTCTAGCCTCAGGAGACTTAGGACCCGTCCACACGGAGATGCATTTTGCTGTATAGTATAGGCATTTTGTCCATACGGATCCGGCGTTTTGGGAGAGTGAAACTGATATTTTTTGAAACCAGGTTCCAGAGTGGATAAATTGGAAAATGCCACCTTTGTGTTTTCATGTGGACAGCGAATCCGTATATTTTCTGAAACGATGATGTCATCAGCCCACGCCTCGCCCCTATTCAGAAACAGTTACATCATGTAACAGCAACAAAAACATGAACCAACAATGATCGATTGTCTTTTTATTAACTAACATTAACACTGATTAATAAATGTATTGTTCCATGTTCGTTTGTATACCGCGGGTAAGGTTTACGTGCATAGTCAAAGTCTAGGGCCTTCCTGCATGTACTATCAAGCCTCTACAAACGGATCCAGAATGCAGCAGCGAGGGTTGTCTTCAATGAACCAAAAAAAGCTTATGTTACTCCTCTCCTCATCAGGTTACACTGGCTACCAGTAGCCGCTCGCATCAAATTCAAGATACTGATGCTTGCCTACAAGACGACCACTGGCACGGCACCAATATACCTAAACTCACAAGTTCAAACTTATGCGCCCTCCAGAAGCTTGCGTTCTGCAAGCGAACGACACCTTGTGGTGCCATTACAAAGAGGTTCAAAATCACTCTCACGGACCTTTTCCTGGACTGTGCCCGGCTGGTGGAATGATCTCCCAATCTCTCCCAAGTCTTTACTCATTTTCAAAAAACATCTAAAGACTCATCTTTTTCGGCAGCACTTGACCAACTAATACTAGCACTTACCTTTTCTTTTCTATCCTATTCTTGAAAAAAAAAAAAAAAAAAACATAGCTACGGGTTCTGTGCTAGACTAACTGAGACTTATTATGGCACTTGTATTCTGTTGTTGTTCTTTCGTTGGTCTGAATGCTTCTATTGTTCTCATTTGTAAGTCGCTTTGGATAAAAGCATCTGCTAAATGATTAAATGTAAATGTAAATGTTTTCTTCTCCATTTTTAGTCCATCTCTGTGGCAGATTTACAGTGCCACATGCTGGTCTAGCATGTATACTATATCGTTTTGTGTTGGTTTTGTGGCTTCGTGTGGATGCAGATATTTCTTGAGACGAGGAAAAAAAAAGATTGGATAGGGAAAGCTCTGGCTTTGTGTGGACGTAGCCTTAGTTGTGATTCTCATGTATTTTAGTCTCAACAGTGTCTTAGATGTTCCCAGATGTTTCCCCTAAAAATCCTTAGAAGAAATAAAAGTAGACACAACTGAGACATGAGAAAGTTCTGAAAGAAAATAATCTAAAATGACAATGGGAGAAAAACGTGTGAGAAACATGGGAGATCTCTTTATTGTCTTGCTGTAATCTCTTGCAAGAGTCCATTATAAAAATGTTTTACTGCTCAGAGGTTGCTGGTGATTTTTTTTTATTGCAATTGGGTTTTTCATCTTTAATGGTCAGGATTAGAGACAGGAAACAATTGTACAGGTGAGAATTGAACAGGAGCAGGAAAGTACCTTTAGCTGGGATTCAAGTCCATGTTGTCTGAGGTGCAGTTGTGCCTTCACATTGATGTGCTGCCCACAAGAATATGGCTCTGACAGACGTTACTCAATGCTCAGGATACTAAGTGCTGATTCTCTTATATGTCTCATTGAGATATCAGCTTTGTCTTAAGAGGTCTTCAGTTTTATTTTAGGAGAAACGTTAAACTTTTACTAATATCGTAAATACAAAAACTATCATTTAAACAGCATTAAACATTTCAGAATATCAAGGGTTACTAGTTTAAATGTTTAAGTTTATCTTCAATGTCCAACATTGTAAACACCACATTTTCCAAACACACTAGAAAGTGCAAGATGTTTAGTATAAGAGCAATACCTTTTTTTTAAACAAATGTACAACTAGTGTCCCACTGTTTTTGTTGTTTTGTTTGTTTGTTTGTTTTTTGTCTTGTACAGCCCATTTTTGCATGTATGTAAACATAGGTTATGGTTTCCTCTGTTAAATCACTGTGCAATAAAACACTGTCTACATAAAACAACTTCAAATATGACAATGCATGTATTGTCTTTGACTGAAATGGTGTAGATAGAGGACATTGAAGCTAACCAGAGGGAAGAAAAAATAATAATAAAAAAACATCTCTATACCATTTCAAATATGTCTCCTAGACAGAAATGAGGTTACCTTAAGAATTAATGGAAACTTTTGCTTGAGTCTCCTGCTTCTCAAACTTGTCTCCTGAGAGAAAAACTCTAAACCTCTCACAATAGTCTTCTGTAAAGCTTTAGAAGAGATCTCGACAACCTTACACACTGTGCTCAGATATTTCTCCTTAGCTAGAGACTCTCGATCTCTCACATTTGTCTCCTCAAAAGTTTAGAAGAAGTCTCAACAACATCACACACTGTGCTCAGATATTTCTCCTACAATAAAGACTGTCTCCTCTAAATTTCAGAAGTGATGCCGATAACTTTACAAAGTGTGCACGAAGTCAAATGCATCAATATGAGTTCAAACATTTCTTCCATATAATTTGTATTAATAATCAAATTAGTCAATTAATAATCAAGACTTACTATTTACTTTTAATATTAAAACATTACTATTTCAAACAACAAATGTTCCTAAGTCCATAAACATTGTCCTATAAAAAGTAACATTATCCTTACTTCTGTATAATTTCTCTCTTAAAATAGCCTTTAACTATGAATTAATGACCCCCCCCCCCTTTATTTAGTGCCTTACAAGTACTTGACTTGATGCACACTTTGTAAAGTTGTTGAGCTCGCTCTTCTAAAGCATTACAGGAGACAAATATGAGACCCCCCAGATTATTTAGCTAAAGAGAAGAATCTAAGCACAGTGTGTGATGTTCTTGAGATATCTAATCTAAACTTTTGAGGAGACAAATGTGAGAGATCCTGAGTCTCTAGCTAAGGAGAAAAATCCGACTGCAGCGTGTGTGATGTATTCGAGATCTATTCTAAAGCTTTAAAAGAGACAAATGTGAGAGATCCAGAGTCTTTAGCTAAGGAGAAATATCTAAGCACAGTGTGTGATGTTGTTGAGATGTATTTTAAAGCTTAAAAAGAGACAAATGTGAGAGATCCAGAGTCTCTAGCTAAGAAGAAATATCTGAGCACAGTGTGTGATGTTGTTCAGATCTCTGTTAAAGCTTTAAAGGAGACAATTGTGAGATTGTTAGAGTTCTTTTCTCAGGAGACAAGTTTGAGAACCAGGAGACTCAAGCAGAAATCTCCATTCGATCTTAAAGTAACCTCATTTCTATCTAGGAGAAATTTTTGAGATGTTAAAGTTATCTCACTTTTTTAATTTTTTCTTTCCTATGGGCCATTACATTCTTCAAAATATCATTTTAAAAAAATTATTTAGAGGTGAATATTGTCTAGCACCACCAAGTAAATAATACCAGAGGGTTAAAAAGAAATTGGTTGTAATGACTAATATCTGTTAACTTCATGCTGACATTTACTTGGGTCCATCAAACCCTGATCCAAGAAATCTCAATGCACTCATACTAGTAGTGCACTAGTTTGCTTACAAGAAAACCACATGTAAAGGTCACATAGACAGACAGACAGTACCTGTGAGTGTTCATCTGTGTGTTTTTATGAATGAGTGTGTGTGTGTGGATGTGCCTGCCAGCTCTTTGGCAATGATTATCAAATGGAGAGCCCTGCCAAGACAAGACGGTTACTCTCACCCCCCACACGGATGCCACCTCGTCTGTAGCGGTGGGTTTGAGAGGGCAGGAGAGAAGGAGTGCTGCCACAGCGTCTCCCTTTCTGCTTGCTGAGCATATTCAGCTAGACAGGCGTCCCTGGGAGTGGGCCAAGAAGCAGATGGCTGGGGACCTCGATCTCCCATCAGCATGAAAACAGTAGCGCCGCAGCCCCATCCCTCCAGAGCTTCATCAGCCACCCTGTCACACACACACACACTCTCTTCCTCCACCCCTTTTAATTTGTTGTTTTAAGATCTGCCTGAGGATTTTCGGTGGGTTATTGATGTTCCTCCTCCCTGCGTCGATACAGCAGAACTGTTAACAGGTGTTCAGAGACACCCCTCTGTTACAGCTCTACTTACTTGATCGGATGTGAGAAAACGATTTCCACAGCGTGTCTTATCCCACACCCATGCCTTTCAACATGTGTTGTAGCACCAGTGTGAAACAACAAAGGTACAGTGACAGGAAACAAAAGACATCACTTTCAAAGTGTTTCATGGCTTATTCTTCTTTGCAAAAAAGCAGGTAAACAAAAGTGTTAAAATGTTGCTTTGGAAACCATATGCATCGAACGCAAAAATCCCGGCACTGTATTTCATATGGATTACTATGATTGTGGACAACATGCCCCCTTAACCACATAAATCCTGCCACATGGGAAAATACATGGTATACATGTTTCTGATTAATGGAAATATGGTTTCATATTCCCTGACCATGCCTGATGGAAGAATATTCTCCTAATTTTATTTACTCAAAATGTTAGCTGCAGCCGTGACTTAGAAAATGATTCAGCAAAAACATAAAACAGGGAAAACCGCATCACGTTAATACAACTGAATAAAATAGATGGGAGGGCTTTTGCCATGGTAACAGTTTGTGACCAAAATAACAGTTAAAATTCGTGTTATTACACTGAAATTTATAACAAATTTAATACACAGAAACTCCTTCAAGAATGTTTTTTTTAGCACTTCTGAATTTATTAAAAAAGACTTCATTTTATTTAACTTTATTTAAACTGTTACTTTTTGTAAGTAACAAATTACTAATTCTAACATTTTTGACTGGATGCATCTACAAATTTTTGTTATAATGAAAGAAATCATTAACATAAAAAAAACCACTGATTCAAGTAGTTTGGCAATAATCTTTTCTATTATACATCTTCTAAAAATATTTTACACATAGCTTTGAGTTTCAGTTTCAAAACTGTTGGAAAAACACCACACACACACACACACACCCACACACACCACACACACACACACACACACACACACACACACACACACACACACACAATTAAGTCCATATAAAAGCATAACCATATCTAGTGAGCAATTGGTTGGCAGAGATAATATTGTTTGTTTGTGTAGATGCAATTTATGTCAAGGTTGTGTTGTTAAACACCTTGCCAGTGGACGACCTGTACTCTCTCATCCTCTCACAATATCAGTGTGCCAAACTGATTTCATAATGCATTTGTTTTGTTCCAGATGCCAAAAATAGACCTTCTTTCATAACATTTCTAGTAGCTGAGAAAACAAATGTGCCGAGCAATATTTAATTCAGTGCAGCCTCAAAAAACAACCTCACCTTTGTTACATTAATTTGACTTCCCAAAATAACCACAAAAATGAGATTATTACACTGCATACCAACCACTGAGGAGCGGAGGATGCTTCACATCAAAGGCATCATTTTGCCACCAAAGTCACGTTTCCTCCATTATTCATTTTCATGCACACACACCTATCGTCATTCAAACGGTTGGTCCTAGCATCGTGCACTGACAAGAAGATTTCAACCACGGCAGCCATCAGCCTTTATTCGTCCATCCATTCTGGAACATTCTGTCAGTCATAGCATCTGCCCTGATTGCACATGATTCTATTTATTTGTGCGATTTCCACAAGTCCTTCCCAAACTCCTCTAACCAAGACTAGCTTGTCCTTGTTCATCTCAAACATCATCTCTCAGTGGGGAATACATTTAATAAAAAAAGACCGTAGGACACGCTCCTCTTCTGCTAGCAGGATTAAACTTCAGAATTCTTGTTTTGACTTGGCACCCAAAGTTTTCACAGATGCATTTAACATCAGGGCTACAAGAAATGCTGAATGAGGTACATGCAGCCCAGCTGAACAAATTAAGCCTTTAGCATGCCTGGTATTGAGACTTTGGGGAAGATCTGCAATTACATCACAACCAGAGCAGCTCTGATATTAACATTACCTGACTTTGTTATTTAGTAAATTCCTGGACAAGTGCAGTTAGGACGAAAAACAGGCTGAAAAGGGGTGACAGTAGACAAATGTGTTCTTGATCCATCACAACCTCAACCGTAACTATAAGATTTACCACTACTGAAAAATGTAGTTTAAAACTAAAAATCCCCTAATGAACAACCATTTTTGTTTTTTACGCTTATTAAAGGTTATAAAAAAAATAAAAAGCGTACCCCGTAAAGCCCTCTGCATCGCAGTGATGCCCACTCACCCGTACACAACACAGCTTCTTCAGTCTGCTGCCAGCAGAATAAGACTACGGAGTCCCCCAGGCCAGAACCAGTCATACTGAAGGACAGCTTGCATTCAGCAAGCTGTTCAGCAAGCTAAGCTCCTCGCCGACCCTTGCACCCCCTCCCCTTCTTTTTCCCCCAGGCACTCACTGAACCCTGAACCTCAGAATCCGCCCCCCCCCCCCGAATTCCCCCAGCTCCCATTAACACACTGTGACCTGCAGCACCGACACTTTGTAGCCGGGCATTGGTCTGCCTCACTACCTCTTTCAGTCATTTAACGAACTCATCCAACTACCTCTTCTCTTCTGTTCAGTGTTTATAAAGAACTGCTCTCTGCGATTTTTTGACAAACGTTACAAAACCCAACTGAATAAGCTCTTTTGCACTACAATCATTATATCATCACTGTGTTTGTTTACTTCACTGGTTTGCACTCTAGTTGCCAGGTGCCTTGTGGTGCTGCTTTACTTATCTTTTTTTTACCTGACCTATTTTAGATATTTGGTATAGTTTGTACTTTATAATTTTATTAGCTGTAATCTAATGTTCTACTACGTTAGTAGTTAGTCTGGATGCACCAAGGGCTGAAAGTACCGCAATTTCAATTCTCTGTATGTAATTACTGTACATGTGTGGGAATTGACAATAAAGCAGACTTGACTTTGAAAGGCCAAAATATCGTGGTCACCAGGATTGTGCCAAGCAAGACATGTTTCCTGGATCACATCTTTTGTTGAGCCCTGGATCAACAGTATTCTTCAAAATATAGACCTAACCCTAATCCCTATAAACATTCCCTACCCATAATTGTTCTTCGCCTATAAATCAGAGGAAAATGATGGTTAAATAACCAGGGGAATAAGCACGTAACTCTGGTTGGAAGGCTAAAAGTGACATGTCCTGTAAAGTTATCCCGTAGTCTGATGACTGGTTTTGATTGAATGTTGTTTCAGGATCAATCATGGATGTTGAATGCCCAGGAACATGTTGCATTTGGTGAAATCGACGTCACCATGCAAATACATACATTATGATCACTTACATCTCGCCAAGCAATTACAATGACATAACTTCAGTAAATATACTTGACATCACATTTAAACACACTTTAAATCATTTAGTTAAAACTTTAGATCTTAAATTATGCTTAGGTTCTGATATTAACATTAGTCTGTTTTTGGGTATAAAAAAAGGTAATAATGTCCATAATACGAATCAGTTCAAAACTCAAACCTAATGTCTGATGGGTGGATCAGGCAATTTCAGGCAAAGCACAATGTGCAAAGGTGTCTTTTGACAGCAATATTCAACCTCATGAGATATACAATACCTACGCCACCGTTGCGGCAGCGATACCCAGGGAATCACAGTTCACTTAAAATGTTAAAGGAACCCAGTTCCATAGTCACTGAATAGAAGGAGGCAAGGACGTGGTCCAAATAAGTTTGTTATTAGTACAAAAAGTTTAAAATGCAGGGATTATAGTCACCCAGCCAATTACTAAGCTGGAAATCACAATCCACAATAGGATTCACATTTACTTCGGAGCTGTAGCCTATTGGCATCAAATGGGCTAAGAGGAGGGAGCAAAAGAGGAGAATCACACTAAGTGCACACACACACACACACACTCACCCAATACCCGTGATTTTATCAGTGGTGCTCACACAGCATAACACACAGCACACGGTGAAGGAAAGCCTCACTGCCCGTCGGACACACAGCTCCTGTAATTGTAATACAAAACAGAATAAATCAAATCAAGAAAGAAATTAATCAATAAAAACTTATTAAATGCAGGGGAGCAAAAGAAACCCTTCCAACATAAAGAAAAGAAATAAATTCTAGCTTAAACAGCTAGATAATACCACAAAGGAAAAGGAAAATAAATTTAAAGACAACAATGTCAAGAAGAGAAAATCTCAGCATTCTGAACCGGTCCAAAATGAGAAACACCACAAAGGGAAAATGAAGAAATAAATATCTGAATGAGGCGGCCCTTGAACT
This sequence comes from Cyprinus carpio, assembly GCF_018340385.1. Lineage (NCBI taxonomy): Eukaryota > Metazoa > Chordata > Actinopteri > Cypriniformes > Cyprinidae > Cyprinus > Cyprinus carpio. The sequence continues at coordinate 21,233,553 of NC_056585.1, read as the reverse complement.
TCGTTATTTCCCAGCGTCACGAGGAAAAGATCTTTAAAATACAGTCACAGTAGGAGCAGGTTTTAACCAACAACTCCCAAAACCGGGCCAGCTAAATCACCCAGGACAAAATGATGAAAACACACAGCAAAAATATACAGAAAAGAAACGAAAAGCAAATCCAGCAGGAACAAAAACAGCGCGTGCTTCTATATGTAGTAGGGAAATGCAGCGCACAGTCTTAGCCCCTAACAGATAAGAAGGCGATTAGTAAACTAGTTATAGTTTATGAACAGCAATCGGAAATATAAACACACATACCAAATAAGCAGAGCCGTTTGCCACACCAGAAAGCAGAGCTGGCGTGGTATCCACGGGGATAGAAATGAAGTAGATGCCAAACAGCATATATTGGATGTCCCCACTCAAGCGGTAAACACCGCAGGGAATGCTGCGGTAAAGATAAACATAGCTGACCCCCACACCACATCACCTAAAACCTCTGGCAATATACTAAGTCTTGCGTACCTGGGACTAGGCAGTGTAGCGAGCCGGACCCGCGCGTAGCTGATTGTTTACAATAGACTCTCCAGTGTGCGCCAAAGCCCCACAAAAATGACACAAGCGGTGTTAAAATGCCCAAGCGGCTGTGTTTTTAACCACAGACCTCTGTTGAATGCCGGTAAACAGGAAGAAGCGCAGGCACAGAACAGATGGCCGCACATCCGGCCCGCGCAAACAGCCATTTATACACACCTCCCTCCTGGGAGAAGATAGGCTACCAATAACATGGCGTCACTACAGGGGAGGATCTGACTAATCTGCCACAATCTACCCCTACTTTTTGTATCGTCGGCCCGGCGATGAGAATCTGACAACCCCCACTTATCAATTCCAAGGCCTGTAAATGACAGAGATCCACTAGAGACAGACCCACCTAGGGGCACAGCCTCACCAGGCACCTCCACTGACCGTGGCGGGTGATGGACATTGGAGTGCTGGCCTGCTCTGGGTCTCGTTGATCTCCGCCAAAGCCATTACCTCAGTGCCTGGTGGGCCTACAGACACAGTAACAGATCCCGGGCTCGAGACCCATTTCTCCAGAGCGGTGTTGTCCTTGGGCTACTGGTATCCCAGGTACCGTCACAGGGGGGGCAAGGGGTCCAAGATATCAAGGGAGCTTGGACAGCTGCAGGGACTAATTACTAACAGCGGACTCTGAGCCTGGGGGTTTCAGGGGACGAACAGTAGCAAATCGCCCTCGATCTGGCTCATCCTCTAAAGGCAGCGCGCCCTCCACACCAAAGGCCTATCCTGGGGCTCGAAACTGGGCGGTCCCCTAAAATCTTAGCCTTCAACAAAGGCGATGAACATGCCTTACCTTACCCAACTCATCAGCGGTGCAAGTGTGTATATACTGAACCCCCTTCAACAGGTGCCTTCACTACTTTATACAACTGGGCTCCACAAGTCTTGGATCTTATGGCGACCTCTCATGCCACTCTCCCGGAGGTAAACCAGCTGGCCCTCCTCAAGTGACACACACCGCATTCTGATCATGATGTGTTTTACGTCTCTCCGCTGCCACCCTTGGCGATCCGCGTGCCCCTTCAATAGGCCACATGGAGCCCTAGTTTGATGTTCCACAACCCACTGAACGAACATTACCTACCCCCCACCTCCTGGACTCTGCCCAACAAAAGTCATACTGGGAGCCGTGGTTCTTGCCCAAACATTAGGAGTATGGAGACTCACCAGTGGTCTGATCGCGGGGGTGGTGTTATAACAGAAAAGTACTTGTGGAAGGCAAGACACCGCAGTCCCTCTTCCGAGGAAACAGGCAATGTGCACCGGAGGAGACTTATGCCACCGTCCTATTGAGCCTTCGCATTGGCCATTACCAGCCCGGATGGTAAGGAGTAGTCGCGAGACTTACCGACCTTGTACAACTGACAGAGCTGCTGGATGAGAGAGGATTCCAAGTTACGGCCCTGATCCGGAATGAGATCGACCAGGGACCTAAACTTGTAAACCACTTTCCTCGGCCACAAGAACCTGGGCCACAGTCTCCGCCACGTTGGTCCGTGTGGGGATAGCCATGGTGTACCTTTGAAGACATCAGTCATCCGCGATGACATTTTCTCAACTCCTGAGCAGAGAGGGTTCAAGCACAGTAAAGTCAATGGCTACGATCTGCGTTAGGTCTTGATGCCAACAAATGGCCCATAAAACTTCGGGCAGTGGGACCCCCATGCTTACAACTTGGCACCTTTCACACTCCTGGCACCATCGTGCCACTTCTGAGACATTCCAGGCCAATAGCACGCTGCTGTACCAACTCAGTGGTGCGCTCATTCCCCCTGGTGCCCATGCTCCGTGATGAAGCTGCCTCAAAACCTCAGATTTTAAGGTAGTGGGTAAAATCAATTGAAAACACTCCTCACCCCCATCAGAAGCGGAACACTTCGTCGATACAATACACCCTCTCTCTCAATGAACCGATCCCACTGACGAAGCAGGATCAATCCCAGCCCTAGACAACCGTTTGCGTTCTTCGCTCTGAGGGAACACCTTTCGTTTCCAAAGGGCAAAATTTCATTAATCACAGGGTCTGCCTGTTGCAAAGAGCTCAATTCTGCAGTGGTATAACTGGGCGGGGCTGTGATCACCGCTTGAGTGGCTTGAACAGCTACCTGCGTGCCAGCCCCCTGCTGTACCGCACGAGGAACTGCAGTGCTTGGAAGCAAGTCCCCTAACATGCTGAGTCAGTGGGTGCTGCCTCTGCGACCAGAGCATCTCGCGTTTTCTATTACATCTGCCTGATCGATACCTCACCTCAAAAATCAAAAAGCTGCAAGTTGTGCTGCCCAGCGCTGATTCCAGTAAGCCCCAAGCTTTGCCCGATGATAGATGGCTAGAGTTGTTGTCGGTGAAAAGGTACATTTGTGCCCCAACAAAATAATTCCACGGAACTTTTTCAGCCATGGCCCCACTTGGTAGTAAAAACTCTCGATTTCATAGAGCTATAGTTGTTCATATTGCGCTCAGTGGGCCTAAGACTGGCGGCTGGCATATGCAATTGGTCAGTACGGTTCCTCCCTGTTCTTGGGAAAGAACCGCCCCAAAGACCACTGAAACTAGCGCGTCAACCTCCAGAATAAATGGCAAGTAAAATCGCAAGAGCAAGCACAGGGGCAGAGGAGAGTTTCCCCTCTTTAAGGCTACCAAAACTATCCCATGACCATTCTCGAACCCCAGGCAACGTTAAACTCACCTCTCTACGCTTCTTTGTTCTTCACACCTGCCGTCTTCTGGCCACCAATTCCATGCAGAGGGGCGCCAACTCAACAAACCCCTCCACAAACCAAGGGTAATAACTGGCAAAACCCAGGAATGACAGAACGAATGACGGAGCAGACGTTGTAGTCGCCACCTGAGCTACCACTTCAATTTTACTTGGGTCTGTGGACACACCTTGAGAACTGTTACACTCACATGCCCTAAATACTTTCATCTCTGCGCTGAAAGAAGCTGCACACTTTCCTAACTTCCATTTTTTAGTCCTTCAGGCTCCTAACCGACTCCAAAGACCCACTTCCAGGATTTTCCCGATGTTGAGCCACTCCAGGAGGAGAAACACCACAATGTCATCTAGATACAAAAGAGCAAAGATTGGCATTGTTGGTGCACCAGAAACAACCTCTCCTGAATGAACGCTGGAAGGTACTGGGGAGCGTTACAGAGACCAAATGCACATCCTGTTCCACTCCGAATGGCCAAATGGGGCTGAAAGCAGGTGCAGGGCCGGTCAACTTCGGCAGCCGGGTACCTGACGAAATCAGCCAGCTAAATCCATAGTGGAGAACCAGCTGGCACCAGTCAGTGACCATCAAGGGACTCCTCAATGCGGGGGCAAGGGAAGGCATCCTTCCTAGTTTTGATTAAGTTGGCCCTATAGTCTCACGACATTTGTCGTAGGCACTCACCGCCTTCTTTTAACTTAAAACAATGGGAGGCGCGCCGGGATGCAGCTTTCCTGATAACCCTGTGCCTCTGAAAGAGTTGATTAATGTGGGATTCCATTACTACCTCCCATTCCGGGTGGTATGCGCCTGCAAAATCGCTGGACAGAGTATCGTCCAGAAGCTGAATATCATGGGACAAGAGGTTAGTGCACCCCAGACGCACCCTCATGGGCTGAAACACAATTTGTACTTGTGAATACAAAGCCGGACCCGGCTTTGCTCTTCCCCCCCAGCCAAACTGACAAAATCTATGGCATCAATCTGGTCCTCTCCACAGTAGGGGGACCAGGAACTATGAAGCCCAAGAAAGTAGCAGCGGTTGACCTTACTTCAGTAATACCTTCTGGCAAACTAACCACGGTGAGCACCACTCACCGCTGTGCTAAAGGCGTCCTGGAGTGAGAATCACCTCAGTGAAATCACATTCACAACCGGGATATACACTGTGCCCCGTCACTTGGAACCAGTCTTGAGTGGGAGGAAAACAACAAACCAGCGCAGTAAGCTGAATCTGGAAGCTCCAAACAGCACCGGGGCCGGAAGCATAATGTTCTGAGCAGGTTGCCGCTACCAGCCATGTGGTATCCACCTGGAATGTGACACCGACTTCCACCAGCACCCTAACCCAACCCCAACAACGATCCATGCAGAGGTCTGGACACTAACCTTACTACAATGTTGGTAATGCCTTTGTGGCCGGAGTTTAGGGGCCTGTGGAGACACCACCGGTAGCAGTCAAAAAGGGATGTACCATGTTGTCCAAAAAGTTCCTGGTAGCACCGACCCAGGACATTCATCCCCCAAAACACCGGGACATGTCCACCGGCTACCACTACAGGAGGGATCTGGGATCAACCAGCGCTCCACACTCGGTGCTACTTTTACCACAAAGTTGACATCGAGCTCCATATACCCGATATAAGGGAATCGCTTAAGACCATCTGCAGCGGTAGTTGCAAGCAATGACCACGACCTAAGGCCCCTCCTGCCCCATGGCCTGGGTAACACTGGTGAAAGCAAGAACTCTCGGTGATCGTGGACGCCAATGAACCCGTATCCACCTAAACTTTATGGCACTTGAACATAACCGATGAGCATGCATTGAAGATGAGGACGGGAGAGAATATCAAACCAGAGACAGAATTTAGAGCGGTTTACATAACATTTGGTCAAATCGACTCCCCATCAGCCGTGACTCCGCAGGCCGATTGGGGATTTAGTTTCCGACGGCTGTGAAGATCGAAACTGCCCAGACCCAGTCGAAGATGTACCCACTGCTGGACGTGAGGAGAACAACCGCCTCTCCATCACACTCCTAGCAAAATGGCCAGACCAGTTGGCACCTCCGACCCCATACTATATTACTGTGGACGTGGGGACAAAGACTATATCAGTTAGGGACCTGGCCCGCTGCCAACCCTTGGGTAAGTTGGTTTAACTAGAGCCTTGTTGTGACTTCAACATTTCCGTAACTCACTGCCCCAGCTCTCGACTCTGGGAGGGGGAGCCTCAACCGGAACTACCCGTGACTCCCCCTGTGTATGCCCCAGGCCCCATAGGCCACTGGTACAGATCTGACTTAAGCCCTCTGGCACCCCCAGGCATTCCTCCCGCCTCCCCAGCCATTGCCTCCCCACAACATCTAAGAGGGAAGGAGGTAGGGTCACGCATGGGACTAATTGTTTTAGTTCCCTGACTTAAGACCAATATGACTGAGCATCGTGCTCTACAACCCACTGGTCACGCACAAAGCTTCTGCATTTGGTAAGGTGGCATGCGGCGACTGCTGTGCCTACCCTCCCAAGAGGGGCCCATCAATGCACAGGAGAACTCGAAAAGTGTTTCTCCTTCCTGCTGCCTCCTGGAAAAAAATGCCCGCCAATGCTACATGAATACCACCCATACAATCTCCTTGTCCAATATTCATCTGACCTCCTCCGTCCTGACCTGATACCCTGATCCGCATCCCCAGCTTCTTCCCAAAGATCAAAAAGCACTGATCTGTAGACAAATACAACTGACAGGCTGGGCCTCCCCACCAATATTTATGGGAATACTGGCCCCTGCCTGGCCTTAGTGGCACTCCCATCTCTGGGGAACAAACACAAATCGCCCAGTAGGATTAAACTGCACCTAAGATTGCAAAACAGAGGCATGGTGGTAGAAAAGAGATTTGCATCAGAATCGGACACACCTGAGCCTGTTCTGGCCCCTAAGTCTCATGATTGGCTCTTAATCAGCCACAAGATCCTGAAGTTCTGGTAATTCTTCCGCCAGCAATAAACTTTTTAGTAGAAAACACTTACCACCAAGCAAAGGCAGGCAGAAAGAAAACTAACTTAAAACGCAATCAGGGGAGGTAGCCAAAGAGACCTTCCGAAATATTCCACTACAGTTCTCTTATCTCTTGAAATAAAAAGAAAAGCAACAATTTGGTAAATTAATTAGCTATGCAAAGAAATCTTCACCACTTTTTCGCCCACCTTAGTGGATCTCGTGGCCGGGACATTTCAAACAAAAGTCTTCAAAGGCACATTCAACACTCCAAGAGATACATCATAGACTACGCCACTCTCTGGGATCTATACCAGGAATCACAGCTCACTTAAAATGCTATACAGTCCTGGTAGGTTCATTCCACTAATTGGAGTCAAACTGTTTAGACGGGTAGTAAAATATTTGTTTATTAGCCAATGCCTTAAAATGCAGGAATACGAGTCTACCCAGCCAATTATTTGCCTGGAAATCAAGAACTGCCAACAAGGATTCATTATTTACTTGGAGCTGCAGCTTCATTAAAATCAACCAAGCAGAGGGTTTAAAAAGGAGAGAATCGCACCTATAGGGCATACACACACACTCCAATAATTCAAGATTTCACTCAGTGGTGCTCTCACACAGCATATTACACACGGTAGGCGAAAAGTTCTCACGTCATCAGCCTTACAGTCTCTGTAACTGGAAGACAAAACATGAATAAATCAAACTCAATAGAGAAATGATCCATGAAACTTATTACGACGGGAGCAAAGCAACCTTCCAACATAAAGAAGAGAAATAAATTCTAGCCTAAACAGCTAGATACCACTACAAAGGAAAAAGGGCGTTGAAAATAAATTCTGAAAGATTACAAACCGCAAGAAGAGCAACCCTGTTATCTTAACCAACCAAAATGAGAAACACCACAGGCAGAAAACTAAATACAATTAAATATCTAAATGAGCTTAAGGCCAGTTCTTGAAACCCCCACAGACATTCTAACCCACTGGAGGGGTGGAAAAGAGATTCCAAAATACAGTCACAGTAGAGCAGGTTTTAACCAATGAACTGCACCACCAGCTTAAATCAATTGGTGATAAAATGACATTAAAAAACACAACAGTACAACATACAGAAAAGAAACTACAACAACAAGGAGGAGTCTAACAGCAGCCATTTCCACAATGGGAAATGGCACCACTATCAGCCTGAAGCCTCTGTATTGATAATACTACGATTATAAACTAGTTTATAGTTTGAGGAACATGAGCAATTGGAAGATAAACACACATACTCAAATAATGCAGAGTCAAGCTTACACCAGAGTTGGTGAGCTGACGCCAGTATCCAATGGAAGAGAAACAAAGGACGCCAGCCGAAAGAGTATTTTCTGATGTCCCCACTAAACGTCAAATCACAATCGGAATGCCACAAAGATAAACATAGCTGACCTCAAGAATGCATCACCAAAGAAAACCCCGGCAACAGGCTCAATCTTAATGACTCTGGGATCTAGTAGTAAATGAGCCAGATCCGCACGTAAATCAGCTGCTTTATACGAATTCCTCCAGTAATGCAAGCTCACGCACAAACACAGCCGTGTAAGAACGCCCAAACGGCTGTGTTGGAACGGCAGACCTCTGCTGAATGCCGCAAACAGGAAGAGCCACAGTACAGAACAGATGATCGACACCAGCCTGCAAACCGCCTATCATTTATATGACACCTTCCTTGGCAAAGATAGGCTACCACAATGACGTCATCATGAGGGAGGATCTGACTGAATTTGCCACACACATACGAAGATAGTCTGGGAGCCAAATGCTACTTCAAAGACAAATGTACGTATTGATTGTAACATTTTTAGTATCAATAAATTTTCTTCAAGAATTTATGAGGATCAAAACATACTTCAGTATATTCAAGGATTTAATGAACAAATCTAACCAGTCGCAAAAGAACTACGAAATTCCTAGGCTCAGTGCATACACCAGTGTCTAACCAATTTACCACATAAGGCTTTATAGACTAATCCGCTCCCTGCCTACATGGAACCATTTGATCCGAATTAGAATTGAATCATCATCGCGATGGAGGGCGGCTATGCATTTTGTCGCATTACGATGGTTCCCGTGAGGCCTGCAAAATACAAAGGTTTCTGCATGAAAGATTTTAATTGATCCCCAGGCTCAAGAAGCCAAATCGAGCCAGATTGAGATATCAAAGAGACGAATTTAAGAGACACCAAACATCCAAGCAGTTTGCAAAGAGATTCTTAGAGATCTGTAAATGCAAAAATGAATCTTTTAAGTTAAACATCAAAAATATATAACATAAGACAGAAGATATAGGTATTGATACATTTATACTGACCAATGATATGAAAGAAGTTTGATCTAACTGGCTCAGCTATTCGGGATACAGTAATGTATATACAGAAGAATTCTGAATTAAAATCTGTCACGTCATTTTACCTTCACCTTCATGTAAATCTCAATATCTCTAAAACATCTTCTTTGACAAGTCAAAGAAGGAAGGTAAACAAAACAGGTTTGAAAACGGAATACGAGGTGAGTGAATGGAAGAGAGAATTTTCTTCTTTTTTGTAGAAGTGAACTCCATGTATCGAAGACTGTAAGACTGATAATCTGCACGGCAGAAAGATATGCACAAATAGTTTCGGTTGCTGGACAATGCATAAATGTGATTAAAGTATACAATGACACAAGGATATGATACTCACTCTTCACAGCCTGCTCATACACAATAAAATACATGAAATAGTGTATGTAGCGTTGAAGAAGTTTAGTCTATAATGCTTAAGGCCGACATCTGTCCAAAGATTAAGTTCAGCAAAAAATTACCATGCTGAAAGTTCAGGTTCTTGAAGCCTGGCACTTTCATTTCTGCTCCTGCTTCTTTGCTATTGAGCGCGAAAACGAGCAGCACTGATCATGGCTGGGTCTGACAGAATATGTACAAAGACAGTGACCAAATTCTACCTTTATATTTTACCCCTGCTCGTCTCATGTCAACTCAGAGATTCTGTAAGAGGAAACAGCAGGAACTGATCAGTTGCCATAGATGGACAGTGATCAAGCATGTGGAATAGTTTGACAGCATGGGACTGGGACAGCGAAACCAGAGGGAGAATCTTGTGTTCTCCCACTGTTTGTTCCTTCAGCCGCTTGTAACTGCATCCCTTTAATTCAGAGCTTGAATCGCCTCTGACAGTGGCTGAGAAACATGTCAGTTGCAATATTTATACCCCTGATTTCCGCATTCCAAACAGACCACCAGTGGCACTCGAGGCAACCTTCAGAGAAGTTGTCAGCTTCAATATTGCGGTTCGCCTCCATGACACCTTACCGGTTTCAGCTTTCCCCTTGATCTCTTCAAACGCCGCTGTAAATATAGAACTTTACCCACAATCACGATGTCTCTGGCTATGAAGCATATCGCTATTACGCCTTCCAACCGCAATACCGACACACAGTGTGTGAGTTTGAGAGCAGTCAGCAAACGGATCTCCTAGGCAGAAGTCGTGAACTACATAAATGCCAGAGGTCGATGTTCAGTTTTACCTACCAAGAAGCTGCAGCTATTTTTGTGCTTTTCGCAAGTAGCTCATAAATGCAACAGGAAACAGAAATTATTATAGTAGTCAAGAGAGAATTAACTGATCAAAGCAGCCGCCAGGGTTCAAGATGCAGTTTTTGTGCTATCCCTTCATAATGAAAGTGCATTTTATTTTATTAGGTAATGAGTTGAGATCCAAAATGAAAAGCCTAATTACAGCCTTTCCTTATCACTGCTTAACAAAACCTTTGTGTCTTGGACATTATGACTGCTCTCATTTAATTACCAGTATGCTTCGTCTCTCAGTGTAAGCCCATTGTGCTGCGTTCAGGTTAGGGCATGATCCAAATGAGCATATGATGGACAGGCATCCATCATCACGAATCTGCGTAAAGTTCCCATTAGCAATAAATGAGCTAGGTTTTATTGATTCATTATAGTCATTTACCAACCTGCTCATTTTCATTCCTAATAAACAACGGCTTACTAACACACCCCTTATTTCTAATATATAATGTCTCTTTTTAGGATAATGTCCATATACTGAAAATGATGTAGGATTTACTTTGAAACAATGTTTACTCAGGAACTACTAGTAAATTTCACCCATAATTACAAAGAAATGGCACATTTGGAAACAGAAAGACTCGAATACTATTTTCTTGTAAAACATACTCCAATAATGTTCATTTTTTTACACTGTAGAGCACATCTCTCGATTATCTCTCTCCTATCATTCTGTCGTCTCCCAAACGGACCACATTTTGCCTTCTAGTCAGTTGTATTAGGATGCACTAACTCTGAAGTAACACAGCAGGCTGATTACAATGCACCTCTGGTCGCACAAATAATCAAGCCTCTGACCTGTTCATTTTATTCTAATTTGTTTGGCCCCTAACTCTCTCTCCTTCTGACTCCTCCAATCTCCACCAAGACCACAGATGTCGCACTGTTGACTGCCGCGTCTGACCTCTACGGGATGTTCCAGCAGCATCTCTCTACCTGCCTGTCCCCTCTGCCTTTGTCTCTGGGCACAAAACCGTCTGCCGGGGCCCGTTGTCAGGAGAGAGCTGTCTTCGTCCGGCAGATTTGCCCACCTGGTGGGACTGTGGCCTCAGAGCTGACACGGCTTTTTAATATTTCACCACACGCAGCGTGCACCATATGTCCCTGCCCCCCCATCCATCTCAACCCTCATGAATAATAAATTTCTAATGCACTTCTAATATTTGGAGAAGAACAAAATACGCCTATAGCTCTGCTTTTGGACTTTGTATTTTAGAAGCTATGACATTTCTCTTTTTTTCCAGTTCAACCTCAATCACATGGCAATAGCTCTGCAGGGGACAAAAGAGAGCGCCGGAGAGTGTTTGTCTCTCTCTCTCTGTGATTTCTGGATCTGACAGGGGATAGGAGTGCTTGCCAGTGAACAGCGTGACCAGTTTTTCAGGAACAAGAGACTTCACATATTCTTTACACATCTGACCGATCACCATACTAAGTGATACCCTGTGTCACCGGGAGAATAAATACACAAATTTCCCTGAACAGGTTTGCAGTGGCAGCAAAGCATTTCTGCCAGCTGTGTCAGATTTTCTTGTCAGACTGATAGGAAATCCATTTCTCCAGAGCCTTCGGTAACTACATTGTTTTGCCCTCAACCCAAAATAACCAATGCAGTCGTTCGCGTCATGCTATGTCCGTTTGAGTGTTCTGTATTGGGGTTGCAGCGCTTTACACTTAAAAACACTGGGGGATGAATTTGCTTCTCAGTGTTTTTCGACTGTGCCGCCCCATATTGTTGAGAATTCTCCCTTAAAGCCGCCCTGAAGGACTGTGAGATTAGAAAGTCAAACCTATTGCATTGCAGTTAATAATCATGACATAATTTTGCTTATTCAGGGACTTGATACATGAGTCAGAGCTCTCCATTTATAAGGTTGCCAAACCTCGTTTATAAGCATAATGACATTGCATGCAGTTGATTTGTTGATGTTGAAAGGTTGAATGGGCTGCAGTGCTTGAGAGAAAAAAGTGCCTGCGCAAATAATTGCACTTTTCTTTTAGCAAGGGGCAAATTAATATTGGGGCTTTGTGGGTAATGTTGGCATTTTCTTCTGATTCCTTGAATGCGCAACCATAACCTGTCTCACTGTGCATGAGTGTGTTCAACAGTGTGACATGCTTTCTGTCACTCAACAGGGACTTGCTATGCAATGAGGTGTTTCAGATCTGGTCCTGTTTAGCAAAACAACTGCGGATCGTTCCCTTTACCATAACTGATAGACGTAGATCAGTGGGCATGTGGTGAACTAAATTCATTGACAAGAGCTACTTGATGTTCACATGCATTCACCTTACAATAGCAACAGGAAAGCAGTACTATAGCATTTATTTTAAACATTTTTATACTTATTTTTCTGTTTGCGTTCAATCATGCTGACATTCTGTTTGGAATGAAGCTGTTCATGTCCTCAGACTCGAAATTATGTTTTTATGGAAGTAATATTACCAGCAAATTCAATGTTTTTAATGTCAAAATTATATTCGATATGTGTATATTATTCAGTACTTAGTCCTCCATGAATTTAAGTATAGGTCTGACCCCACAGGTTCTCAAGAGTGTTTAAGACTGGGTGAAATACTTGCCCACTGACAGGAAGCATATCGTCATTGTCATGTTGAGAAAAACCAGCAACAAAGCAGGGAAATAGAGAGGGTAGAATTGCTTCTGTTTCAACTTTTTGGTATTACATCAAACAGTGGTGTGTGAATTCATAACAGACACTGATAAAGCACAACTCCCTCACATCTTTTACCACTCATACATCCCTATAGAAAAGCTTTACTACCATTGAACTTCAGTGCCTGGGAGCCAGGCACTATCCCACTGTACTCCTTCCCCTGGCAACACCATTAGATTTGGAATGCTGTTAGATCCGAAATGATTGACTTGTTCTCATGAGACCAGAGTATGAATTCCCAAGAGGTCTATATTTTGTAAATATGGGCCTTGGAAAAGGTTATGTGTGTTTATTTTAGCTACAGTAGGTAGTTTCAGTGTGGACAACAATCATGCATATTGCTTCTGCGTGCAGGCTGCATCTTACTATGTGAGATAACAGTCATTCTTTTCAAAGCTTTTTGCCGGCTCTGACACTTGCTTGTTATTTCTCTAGGGGGAAAAAAAAAAGAAAGAGAACACTATTCAGTAAACATGAAAGCTTACAGTGAATGTCTGATTATTTCAGTGGCCTTGTCACAAGTCCATTGATTTTTGAATTTCTTGTGTTACTTTTGCTGTATTTTCACACTTAAAACAATGATTTGTATTATTGTCCTCTTCTGTGCTAAGAAACAAGTCTCCTGACAGTTCTCTCACAAATGGTTCCATTGTTGTCAGCATTAAGTCTGAAAATGATTCAGCGAGCAATAAAACTTTTAATTTTCAATAAAGTAGTTATCTTTAAAAGTTTTGGTTTAACATACCTGTTGATCAAAAAAAAAAAAAAAAGCGGGCCATATAAATACATATATATATATATATATATACTTAATATATATATATATATATATATATATATATATAATATATCTATATATATATGGTGTATGGAGTGTAGATTGATGTGGGGAAAAAGTAATTTAAAGCAGTTTAACATAAGGCTGCAACATAAAATGTGAAAAAACGAAGGGGTTTGAATACTTTCGCAAGACACTGTGTGTGTGTGTGTGTATATACTGTATATATATATCAATAGATAGATAGCTAGATTGCTATATAGATAGATAGGTAATGCAATACCTTATTAATATGAAAATAGTAAGATAATAATTCAACCCTGTGCTAAGCCACATTAAAGTAATTGTTCACCCAAAAATTGTAGAAGAATAAATATTGATTTTTTTTTTAAATGTGTAGATTGTAGTTTGTTCCTTCATTGTAGCAGATTTTGATAAATTTTAGCATTAAGTTTCTTGCTCACAAATGGATCCTGAAATAACTGACCACTCGTATAGATATAAGCGACCAACATTACTTTTCCTGATAGTACCTTTGGTATGGTCATGCCATGGTTTCCTATGTACAACTTAGCTAGTGTAACATTACATAAACAGAGGTCATGGCTCACCTTATTTAGGTTGGTCGAAACAAAATCCAGTTGACCTAAATTAAATTTCCCAATCCACTTCGAGTGTAAACTAAAATGAGCCAATGCACATTGGCATGCGATTATTGCATCCAGCTGCCGCTGATCACAGTATAAGTATAAGTAGGCAGCAGGTGCAGCTTTTCGCTTCAGAGGTGAGCAATCACATTGTTCTGCTCCTGACTACTCTACTGAGAGAAGACGACTCAATGAGTTCAGCGTGCTCTTTGAGAGCTTTTCGTGTTGGTGGTACAGCGCGTCAGCGGTGGTGGTTTTCTCATGTCAAGTGGGTTGCACACATCAGGCTGCACTACGCCCTGTTTGTGCTGCAGGTGGCCATCTCCCCTGTGCGCTTCAGCACACTAAAAGCGCTTTTTCCCTAAAAGAGCATTCACGGGTGCGTCTTTTTAAAGATGACGTTGTGTGGCAAACTCGACGTTACATCTTTGTAAAGACGATGTGGGTCTTGCTATAGACAACGTATCACCCGGGCGTTTCTGGATGCGGTCATTACCTGCCACTGGGTGATGGTCCACGGTCACGATGTGTCTGGGCATTAAACACACGTGATGGTGGCGCTTGTGGATGAGTCATGTTCTCATTGTGGGAAGATGATCATCTCAGAGGTCACCGGCCAAGCTCTGTTTTTCTCAAAGGGGCAGAGCTCCATTGCCTCGGCCCTAGATCTAGCTCTTGTCATGACAGCAGTCAGGTGGGAGGTACTTCAGGCAGTAGCAAGGGCCGGTCTGAGGGTAAACCTTCTGGGACCATCGTTCCTCTTGCACTCCACAACCAGTTGAGCTGCCAGTCTGTCCCTCTCACCCTGTGTCTTTATGTAAGTTGTGGAGGCACCCCTTGTACCCCTGAGAGAACAGGGCATTCGCATTCTCAACTACCTTGATGACTGGCTTATACTAGCTCAGTCTCAGGATCAGTTGTGCGTACACAGGGACCTGGTGCTTTGGCACCTCAGCCAGTTGGGCCTTCGGGTCAACTGGGGAAAGAGGAGCTCAGTTGGTGTTGAACTGCTTGAATACATTCAAGAGCAGGATGGCGGTCCACTGAAACAGTTTCAGAGGCTCCTGGGGCATATGACCACTGCGGCGGCAGTCATGCCGCTTGGGGTCTGCTTCATATGAAACCGCCTTCAGCACTGGCTCCATTGGCCGAGTCCTGAGGTGGGGGGGCAACGTGGTACTCACCAGGTCCAAGTTACACTGGCCTGCCGACAAACCTCTTCACCCCGTGGTCATGACTTGTGTTTTTTTTCCAGCAGCAGTGCCCCTAGGTCTCCAGGCATGTTGTGGTGCACACGGATGCCTCAACCACTCGGCTGTGGGTCCACGTACGGCATGGGCTTAGCAGTGTCAGGGGTTTGGACGGGGCCCCATTTGCACTGGCACATCACAACTGCCTTGAGTTGCTAGCTGTGGCCTTGCCTTGTTCCATCATTCTATCTAAAGGGCGCTTACGAGCCAAGCATGTACTATCTCGCACAGACAACACTGAGACCTTGCGTTCATCATCAACCTTGACAAGGTGTCTACGCTACTCTCCTCAGTCGCAACTCCGCCCGCCACCTATTCCTTTGTAGTCAGGAGCATCTAAGGTTGCTTTGTGCTGTTCACATTCCTGGGCAGCTCAACCGTGCAGCCACCAACGACCTGTTCATCGAGCTGCGGCTCCTGAGAGACAATGGTGACTCCATCCCCATGACGGTCCAACTGACTTTGGACGACGTTTTTGGAGCTGCTCAGCGTAGACCCTGTTTGCCCTCTCCAACAACCAGTTGCTCATTGCCAGTTGTTTAGTGTGTTACTACGTCCCTGACCTAGGGAACACTCGGCACGGACAGCACTGGCACCAAGCTGGCCGTGGTAGGCCAATATCTTCACAATATGCGTTTCCCCCATGAGCCTTCTTTGCACAGACACTGTGCAAGAAATCAGGGACAGGAACGAAGGAGCAGTCCCTGTTAGTTGGCGTCCCTACTGGCCCACTTGGACTAATGCTTCTCGTGACAGCCCCTCCTTGGCCGATTCACAAGGAATCTACTGGACTACTGTACTTGGAGATGGGGCACTCTATGGCACCCGCGTCCCAGTCCACCGGTATCTGGAAACTTCCATGTCCTGGTCCCTGGATGGAACTCGGAGGTGTCTAGGTGACCTACCCAAGAGGTAGTCGTTGACAACATCACTTCAGCGGGCGTAGAGCAGCAACAGTCTACGAGACACGCTTACGTCTTTGAAGTTGGAACCTGTTTCATCGAGTATGTGTTTCTTCTCCCGGGCGAGAAGACCCCCAAAGATGCTGTCCTTTTTTGCAGCAATGGGAAGCATGACCTGATTCATTAGGTCCTTAGGGGGGCGAGAAGGCTAAATCCGCTCCACTGCTAATCCTGTCCCTAAAGTGGACACTATGCTTCCAACATCCTCATGGGCTCATGGCTCTGGGCTGCAGAATCACACAGACCCTGTTTGCTGCAATCCTTTTAAATACAAATCCAAGATAAACCATCCTCCAAATGGAGCCATGTACAAACATTTGGAATTTGCATTAACCCCTAGTCCCAGCTAGTTTACACCTCCATGGGAACAGAAGGTCCATTTACATGGAAGACTCTGAGAGAGGGCACTCCCATTACAGTAAGCAAAATATCTCTTAATTCTTAGGAATCTGTATTATATTTTTAGTCTACTTTTGTACAGATTGAGACCCTTGTATGACCAAACCTGAGGACTATTCAAATATACCCAACATGACTGTAAATATTACTTTGCATTCATGTAGAACATTATACTATTGACCATTCTGAGTGAACCAAGTGGAGGAAGTATGGGTAAGTGGAAGGAAGGGGATGAGAAGAAACTGATGCATATGTGAGACACCCTGTGGGGGTGTGTTCGAAGATGCCTGTTGTATGTTTGTATAGTCTGTTGTTCTCAGGAGATCTCAAGTATCTGAGGTTCTTTCATCCTTACAGTAAACTCTGTTTGGGAAAAATATTTTGAAATAATAAATTAAGAGTTTTCCAGGATTATTACTATTAACAGATGCTCAAGATTAATCACAAAGCACCATTAATTTACTCAATCTGGGTGCTCAATATTACTCAAACTTTCTCATTCCACTAGATCATGATTTCAGTAATTTCAAGTTAATTCTCTGAACTGGCCGAGACCAAAGGTCATGTTGTTCACAGTGGGTGAGTTGTTTTACTTTGTAATTAGTCCCAGTGCACTTCTATACAAACCAGATTGACCATTCAGGCCAATCTGTGCACCCTGCTGCGAACTTGATATTGCATTGATAGAGCACTCACAGTGAGGTGGGAGCACTGCTTGGGTCACCTGCATTTTCACCCATGAGCCCCCTCACATTCATGCCATGATTTTAGAGCTCAATGGGAAACCTAATGAGCTCAAAAGGCGGCAGAAGGTCACTGCTCTGAAACATGTGTGTCACTGTTGCACAGTGTTACTTCAGAAATACAAGTTTTGCACAGTATTTGCCTTCACATTTTAAATATTTTTTATTTTGCAATAATGTTAGACAGTTCAATAATGAATTTTCAGTGGTTGCCCCTGCCTAAAGATGCCCCTGGAGTAGATGCTTCAGTTTTGCGCTAACTGTACGACATGCTCTGTTGGCCTAGGGAGTAAATGAAAGCTGGTAGATGTGGTGTCGTGTGGAGCTGTGTCCTGATGCATTCCCTCATCCTGCGGCTTTTGCAATGTGCTGAGAAATGAGCCAAGGCCATGCAGCATGTGCGTGCGTTGCTTTAGTGAACTGGCCTGTTATCTTCCATGATTCAAAGCTTTGTGTTATTTCACAAGTCTGCTTACCAGGAACACAGTGTTGCCTGCTGCGATGCCCCAAGTCTGTCTCCAGACTATAGATAACACGCACATACACCGACACGCACACACAAACAAACATGATGGAACACCGTCATGTACACCAAGCATGTGGGCAGCAGGGCAGCATGGACAGCCAGGGAGCGTGAATGTGTCAAAAACACAAGCCCTCTTTAATATTTCACCATCGGTGAAACCAATCCCTTTGGCAGCAGTGGCAGGCCACGGTGTGGTGTTTTCGTTCCAATCTGAATTGTTGATTATGTTATGTTTTGAAAATCAGTTCAGAGAGTTTTAAAATGAGGAATCAGAGAGAGACAGAAATTAAGGTTCCAATGTAACCACAAGAAAAAAGAGGTAATCATTTTGTATGATTGTTGTTTACTTGTCACTTACAAGCAAAAGCTGCTCGATCTACTACGGTTTTTTTTTTTTTTTTTGGTTATCTTAAAAAAACATGTCACAATCAAACATGAAATTCTGGCGGAAAATCACAAGTTTCCCACAATTTTCTCATCTAAAATCTACACTGGTGACGATTCGAAGGAGAAGTTCATCCAGAAAAAAAAGGAAATAAATTATATTTCACCCCCATGTATTCCAAAAACTGTATAAAACATAATTTTCATGAAAAACATGAAGGAAGAACTTTAAAACGTACTGGCCATTCTTTCTCAGCAACGCAGTCCTACAAAAGCACAGTAAAGGAATTTTAAAGTCATAGGATAGCTTAAAGTGTGATGAAACTGAATAAAAAATCACAACACTGCATTAAATCACAAATTAAATTATTTTTTCATGATCTCTATAATAGACATGCTTAGAAAAATAATGACCTAAATATCAGCCTTTTTGCACAAAAAAGCTATCCTAATACAGTAGTTTCAGAATGCTTAAAAATAATAACTAACATTGTATTGACTACTATTTATGATACTTTGAATGGGCGTTTTTTTGATCCTTTATGGAGCTTGCATGGAAAAGATCAACTAATGAATTATTCATATCCCACAAAAAATCTCCTTTTGTAAAAGTCAGGTTTAGGTTTAGTAAATGATGACAGAGAGGGGGTATTTTAGGTCGAACTATTGCTTTAAAGCACTGTAAATGGATATGGTCGGATACAACAATTCAGTACCCCCCCGCTAAATCTATTGTCTATAGATGTTGCAATACATGGGGACTAGAGAGGACGGTGATGTAAAATGATTTTGAGGCTGACCTGAAGAAAACAAATGTGTGCTGGGCTTCCAAAGGAAAGTATACTTGCGAAGCAGAAATAGCCGGCCTCTCCTAGAAACCTAGAACAAATGTTTGTTTCTTTTTGGCAGAAATAATGATGATGTCTGGAATCACACAAGCGTTTCTTCTCGGGCGGTTTAATAACCTGCCCAGGGAGCAATTGATTTACTCTACACAGATGTATGGGCCCTTTCCGAAATAAATCCAAAAGTTCTAACGGAACTGCCTTGAAAGTGTTGACTTAGTAAACCACACGCTCATTTTTGAAGCATTACAGTCGAGTTTACTTTGACACCAAACCAGATCAATATCATGTCCTCCAAGAGAACAAAGTACAGGGCCTTGGACTTCTAACTGAAACCAGGACGCCAGAGCAAGCTGGATAAAGCTGACTTTGTATTTTCCCAGACCTCGCTAGAAATTGCTTTTAGATGAAACCTCAAAGACCTGACTTTACAGGGGTCAAAAAGGTGACCATGCTTGTTCCATGAAAACAGTATTGATTTGTTTTTTCAAAGGTGTTATTTGCATTAATATAACTGTATTACCAAGCAGAAGTTTACAGAGAACAATTGGATTAGCATACTACCTTTGGTTGCATGTTACACATCACCACTATAGAGATACAGTGATACAGAACAAATGTAGTCCCGAAACCTGGAAGAGCATGTAGTTCTTTGAGTTCCTTCTGGGACTGAATATCTGTTTTAGATATTTACAACTACCACAAATATGTGAGGTTATGTGCTTGACAACTCAGACAAACATTATGTAGCCATATGTTACAAGATAGCACAGCGGCTTCGGAATTCCCCTTTGAGGTATGAGTGTATCAATAATATATATAAAAAAAGGTTTTCTTCAAGTAAATGTCAATCTTTTATGAAAAAACCATCAACAAGGGAGAACTCATAGTGAACCAATTCGCTGCACACCTTGTAACAATTTCAAAAACAGTTTTTCACAGATGGAAAAATATAAAAATATTTTTATTATACTAAAAATACTACAAAATCGCTTCACTATCCATGTTTATCTGAACTTATTATGACGTTTAATGTCTGTTTTAATACTTTTACTTATATAACCAAATCTATAGATCTTGTGTGTGTTTTTTAGTTACCTTATGTTTTGCAGGCTAACTGCTCAGCTAGCTAGTGTTAGCGTACCGCTAACATAACATAGAATAGCTTAGCCTATAAGCTACCCTTTGCCTGCCACTTATACTCCACATGATCACAGCAACATATAGCAATAATGACTTTTGACCAGGGATTCCAAACAGCTTCCTGGGGTCCTAGAAGGACTCAAATCAATGGGGTGGACAAAATTTGTGAATGATACCAAATTGTTTGCCCACATATTGAGCAGCTCTATTGCTACATCTGTTCATTACCAGGGGACAATATATTTAGATAATATTCAATAATATTCAAAACCTGACCCATATTCTGAAGCAATGAAATTTAGATGTCATAGAAATTTGCTGTACTGTAATAATATAACCAGTGGTTGTCATTTAGATTGCAAAAACAATAATGATCTCTTTCATCTTTTTTCTGTTTATACATTTATGGTATGTATAAGCATATTAAGCAAATTCCTCAATGCTAACCTCCCATCATTCCACTGGACCTTCACTCATGTTAACCAACTGCTTAACAACTGATGAGAGGACATATAAAGTGATATGACACTTGATATACACAAACAGTGGGTCATTTAGACAAATTAAACCTGTTTACTTGACAGTTTTTCCTAAATTAGTCTAATTTAGATGGATTGTGGGAGTCTGAAGACAAATCACCCTAAGGGTAATTAATAACTCTTGACGTGTTGCTCTCATGTTTTTTTTTTCTTTAATGAAGTCCATCAAACTTTACCCCTCATTGTTCCACTTTCGTTAAGCCTTCAGACAGCGCTGATAAAGGACTTCTCAGTGGGTGGAAAAGCTATATTTTACACTTCAGATCAGGCATAATGTCAGGGCACGTTTCCTCACCTAACACTTGTTCTGCGTGAGGAAAGTTCAACAGCTAATGAAAAAGTGACCACGGTCTCACCTCAAAGGGAGCAAAAAAGGCAGGATGGAACCAACTCCGTAATCTAAAAACAATTTCCCTATTTCCCAAGTGCTCCCTCTACTTACTAAGTCTGCTGCTGGGAGCAAAACAGTGGTTAAGAAAAACATAATTTTGGCCCGAGAGCAGATCTACTCAGAGAATTTTTGTTTGATTTGCGTTTCTGAAAATATATAGCACTTTTTTTTTCTTTATAGAAGCACGTAGTTTCCCTCTGCACCTTTGTTTATTCTGAATCATGAAGTTCTAAGTTGCAGACACAATAGACACCTTAATCAAAAATTCTGATTTTGCAAAGTCCAAATTAGACACCAAACCAATTCTAATTCTGCGCAGACAAGGATTTCCAGGGGTATAATTGTACTATAATCGCAGGCTGCCAAAGTACTGGATCAGTAGCTCTCAAAGACATCCTCATCTTCCTGATGACAAAGCTCTTTTGGTTGGTTTGTCCTACATTATGTACACCATGATTTATTCACACAAGGTACCCACTCCATTTTAGCTCGACACACCTGATAGAACAATTCCAAATAAAAATGGCAGCTAAATGACTCATACTACAGCTCAGGTAATTAATTAGCTGACTTGAAGTTATTAAGGCCTTTTTTAGCAATCTGTGAGAAGTGAATTCAACCAAATTTGGCACATTATTGTCACAGATATAATCTAGTCAACTTGATTGCACTAAAGCATTGCTGGGGGTGGGGAGGGGGTGATAAACCCCTGAATAATTAGGTTGATAATTAAACATTAATACAAACGATTATAATTGTGATATTTCGTCTCTTGGGCTTCCTTCTTTTTCATGCATATAAATTAAAAACTTTAGGAAGGAAGGAGACAACAGTCGCAAAAAAAACTGCTGTCTTTTTAAAGACTTTCGAAAAAAGTGACAGCAAGCAAGAAATCCATTTCCTCCGAGCACAGGGCACGGGAAACATTCAATTTCATTCACCATTGATGTATTTAAATCCAAAAAGCTACAAACTCAGATAAGAGAAATGCTCAGCACTTCTTCTCTCTGCAAGTTTCTTATATTTATTCAGGGTTGATGATCAAACAGCAGAGCTATAGGAAAAATTTATGTGCATCATAGATGGAAACATATGGCTATATGAGTCTGTTTTGTTATGTCCTTAGTTATTTAATTTATACCTCAAATCAATTACGGTCCTTCTGGATTGCAGTTCAGTAATATATGGATGGCATTTATTCATACTGTACACTCTAAAAAAAGATGGTTCTTTAGAGGTTTCTTTACATGCAGTAATGGTTTTATTTAGAACCACAGCATTCTGAACACTTTTATGCTGAAATGGTTCTTTTTGTTAAAGTTTAGGGTTCTTTATTCCAGCTCTTTTGTTTTTCAAATCTGTGACTGTCAAGCACCACATACTGATTTTCTGGAGTTCAGTTATCCAACTAAACAGACTGTCAACACACTCTCAACAGGTAAATGAGAATACAAATTTAACTTTAAAATTGTAACTGGTTTCGAACAAACATGTTCTTATCTTTTTTTCTTTTTTTTTTTGTTTTTGGTCACATATAAATGTGTGGAGCTCTGCTAAGCTGTGGAAACTTCTCTCTTTTTTCTCCATGAAGTAAGTAAAAGAGACCATGAATTATAATTCACACCCAGTCACAAAAAATATTAAAAACTATCCCATGACTTTATATCAGTTTTTTCTTGAAGATTGTGAAGGGCTCACATACTGTCCAGTTTTTTGGACGGCATAAACATAATGGTTTTTTTAAATAAACACATGGACACACTGTAAACTCTAAACTCAATTGTGTATTTCAGATGTAGCACATCCTACAACCTTATCTTCTACAGAGAAAAATCGCTACTTACTCACACCAAAAAATTATGGAATCAAAGGGCATCAATTTGAATGGATTGTGATTGTTTCACTGAAAGCTGGTCTTCATCACATCTATTGGGTATTCTTATTTTGTGGTGTTGTACTTTATTTATGGTATTGATTCCTGTTCACTGTCAATGTGTCATTCATTAATGTATATAGGCTAACAATGTGTTTAAGTGAAGAGCACTGACACAATTTTGCATGTCAGTAAAATACTTAATCAACCACAACATGCTGCTGTTGTGGTTATGTTGTTGTTTTAATTCAAAAACCCTAACGGAGGTGAACTCTAAGATGCCTCAAGTACTGATGTGGCTGGGAGCTCAGCCATCGCAACTACCTCCAACTTTTCTCTGCTTTAGTTCTAAGAAAACATGAAAGTGGGATCAGCGCGGTGACAGTGAAGGGTTATACTCTCCTCTTCCGTCACTATGTACGGTAACAAAGATATGGAATGTTCATGGTCCATTTAGTTAGATTTGTTAATACTAGGGTTTATGCATAATCATACCCAGAATCCCATGACTTTTCTATTACTTTGCTCATGTTAACATTTGTGAAGTGGCTCACATACATACTTTTGGCCTTTTCATAAACAATGGTTTTCACATAAACAAATGAAAGGAGACACCATTGTATAATCTAAACAACTCAATTGTGCATTTCAGATGCTGTACATCCTACAACCTCAACTCATCGGCAGGGAGAAACGCCATTCAGTCACAACAAAAATACAGATAATGATGAACTTAAAGGGATCAGAGGATTGTGAAGAGATTTCACTGGAGCTTGGTCTTCACTACACAATACTTTGTCGAATTATGTTTTACGTCGTTAAGCATTTATGAAGGTTCAGTGTCACATTGTCATTCATTAATGTATTCTGCTAATAACTGTTAGACAAAAACTACAATGTCATGTCATAAAAAAGTACCTAATGGACACGTGTTTGTGATTTTATGTAAAAACCCTAATAGACACGTCAAGGATATTTTAAGACCAGCGCAGATAGAGGGGTTAAAAAAAACATATTAATAAAATAATTATATCCAACATAATACTAATATTAAAACAATATTAACATACTAAATAGAATGAAAAACTATCATTAAAAAGGTTACGTTATAACACCATTAAGGTGTCCATATATAGCATTTACACAAGCATGGTTCTATCAAAGTCCCTTTAAGACAAAGTCATGTCACTCAGCGGCCATCTTTGAAAACGCCTCTCCGCGCGTCCAAGTGCAACTCTATTCTCTTTGAATGGGGAAACATCAAATTCTACAAAAAGGTTCACTAGGCTTGCGATTACAAATTTCATATTTGAATCACTCTAAAAGAAATCTTATAACACACTGTGTCATAAATGTTGTTTATTTTGCTCAAAATAGCGTTGTTAAAAGCTTATTATTCAGGCTATACGATCAGGCCAGTGTGCATCCGCGCAGTCTTCCTTGAGTGCAACGTCTCAGAACGCTGACTGTTTATATAGCACCGGGACGATTGCTAACGGCAGCTGCAGGACGCGCTGACTTTACCGATTAGCGACTTGGTTCCTTCATTCAGAAGGCGGGGGCTTCCTGCGATTGAGCGTCGCATATTGAGCCGTTGCATTTTTCCCCAATTCAAAACTAAGACGGAGTGACATGGTAGTTGGGTATTCTATCTAGTTTTGTTCTATATGGAACCCTACTAAAAAAGGTTCTATTTCACACTAAAAAAAAAGTTCTGCTATTGTTAACAAGCCAAAGAACCTTTTTCTGGTACGGTTTAGAACCATTTTTCTTAGAGTGTATGTGATGTGTGCTCTTTGGGCTCAAGTGAACACTTTGCTTCTTGTAGTAGGTACAACAGCCCTGAACAACAAAGCAGGTTCCTGGCAGAGGTTATACTCAGCAGTTACGAGTCTCTGCAGCGGGTCTCAGTCGTGGTGAGCAATGACGAAATGAAGGGGTGTGACAAAAGGTTTCATTTATCAGTGGACGAGAGGTTTTGGCTGGGATTATTGTGCAGACAAAGAAGACAACTGAGAGTAACAGGGAATTTCTACAACGAAGTTGGGAAGAAAAAACAAAAAACAAAAATGTTGTGAAATTTTTATTAGTTTCTGTAATAATAATATATAGATAACTGTTTTGTGCCACAAATCTATTTACAACGATCTGCAAGAGATACTGTATGCAGTTTAATAAAATACAGTAGAAAGTCACATACAGTGCTATAAAATATACTGATAACATTACCATTTCAGAGGGAATTTGCTGCTCTTAGTGACCATTTTTACGTGTCAGGACCAAAAAACTATTGGATGACGTGTTGTTACCGTTGTAGTTTTTTTCCTTTGAGTCATACTAAGTTTTTAGTGACAGCCTGGCATTTTATGATCACATGTATAATGTAAACTAACATTGTCATTTTCATTGCAATTAACAAGAATGTAAGTGTCTGAGAAACTTTACATTCTGGTCGACAGCACCTGCTGGGCGGCAGGATAACCCTAATAGCTCCCTTCTTACACCACATCATACTTACTATTTAGTTTCTCCAACGGACTTGATTCGCGACGTGATTCGCTAGTTTTTTTTCGTTTTGTAGCCGATTCAGTCACTTCTCTGTTTCGGTGAAAGTTCTCGTGCTGTGTCTCGATACTCCTCTCTGCGTTCACTGCTTGTGCCCTACTAATCAGGACACACACACCTACCCTTGCTCTTTTTCAACTGTTCCAGCGATGCGACCCTTCCCCCAACATGGTTCCTTTTCCCCCCCACGTTTCGTCGAGAGCTGGCACCGTCGTCTAGGCGCCCGGTCTCTCGGGGCACCTTTTTGGTGGTCGACAGATACGGAGGCGCTGCCGAGTAAACCTTGCGCGACGCAGACGGAACATAAAAATTGTATGTAGTAAATCCTCAAGCTGCCAGTCGGTAGCAGTGCAGGTGGCACGACCGCGTGAGACGTACGTAAGGCATTAGCTAGTTCCGTGGCTTTGTTTTTTAAATAATTACTTAGGACAGCCATATAAAAGCACTTAGATTTTATTGTAATGGAGAGGGACAATAATAACATTTAGCTTCTTCACGATAGCTTTGATTACTACTGGTTTTTTAGACCATATTTCGATAAACAATAAACTGCATACTATTGTAGACCATTAAAGAGCCTAAATTTGCCTTATTACCCACCCAGGTTGTCATAAGACAGCTTTCTCTGCTAGCGGAATGAGATTTTGCACGACCCCTACCTTCAACCACCCACTACGACGCTGCAGAGAGCCTTGTCCCCGGCGCAGGGAAATGGTTGATCACACAACACTGCCGGATTCAGGGGGTGCTTGGTTTTGGCCATGATACTGCCTGATTTGAGAATTGTACGAATGGTGACCACGACCACTGACGGACAGAGCGCGAGAAGTATTGTGGGCTTGGGAAACACGGAGCCCTGCGTTAATCTCTTTGAGTATTTCTTCCACCTTCCTGCGAGCAGCATGGTGTCTCCCACAGTGCCATACAAAAAGAAAACCATTGTGTACTAATTTCGCTATTTATCGTATTTGCGCTGTCCGGGTATCCAGGGGGAGACAGAAATGAACTGTGAAATTGATTAGTCAAGTGTGCTCTTCAGGTTGTTCAAGTCCAATTGGATTTAGAGGGGCATTTCGTTTCTGTCGTGTGTTGCTGATTTACGTTTTGAATTGAAGGAGCTTTTATTGCCCCCCCAAAGGGAGTATTCCCTTCCGTAAAGACGGTGCATTTATGTCAGTAAGGAAAAGGCAGGGGTTTGCAGTGGTCCATGTACGTAACGCCCTGCCCCGATACCTCTTGGTGTGAATAACCTGGAGAGAGAGAACGAGGGCAGCCTTGGCAGGGTCTGCTACGGTTAGGCTTCCTCCTGCATCCAATCCCTCTCCCTCAGCTTGGCAGGACGCTCGGCAGGCTTATGATTCCTGTGGCAGAAATGGCCCAGCGCTGAAATTATGCCACAGCCACGCCAGTGATTACAAGGCTCTGAAATATGGATGCCGTTTCATTATTGGCTTAGCACTCTGGGGTAGCTCATTAGTGCTCAAGCGTGTGCAACGCCCACTCTGACATGGCTCCAAGTGTCAAACTCGCTACAATGCTAAATGTCGTTTCTCATGCTTGAATGGCATCTCTTGCTGTGCCAAGTGTATTTTACTGTTCAGTTATCTCACAGCCTAACACGTCTAAACTACAGCGGGTTGGGGTTTGGAACAGGTCATGAAGTGTCAATAGTTGGCTGTAGAATGAGGTTGACAAACTTGTTTTTTTTTGTTTATTTTAATTGATATTGATATTGCATGCTGTGCTTTAACCGTTAAACAGCTTACAGTGTAAAACCTTCTGGTAAAAGCTGCATCTTAAAATCTCAATAATTCTCCAATAAATAGTGCTTTTTTTTACAGCCAAACATTTTCAGGCAAGCATATTGTTTCTTAAAGTTGTTTTGATTTAGTCATAAGTAAATTACATGAATATAACACACAAAAAATCAATTCAAATGAAGTATTCAAATCAAAAACACAATAGTCTTTTGGGTGAAATATCCTTTAAATTTAGTCAAAAACAGTCAGTTTAATTCACAAATCACAATAGTATGACAATAATATTTAAAAATGGTATTAATGTCTTAAATAACATTAAAATGATAATAACAATAACAAAACAAGTTATTAAGTTAAGTTATTAAGTTATTCATATACACGGTTAAGTTTTATCCATTGTCCTGGTATTAGGGAAAAGTTACTTTTTACAGTAACGCATTACAATATTATGTTACTTAATGTTACTCCTTAAAAAGTAATTAATTACATCACGTAGTTAGCCTTTAATACGTTACAATAGGTTTTGCGTATATTTTCAGTCTGGGCATGGCTTACTTGTTTGTTTTTAAGTATATAAAAAAATATTTTTTGTCAAATGTAAACGCCTTTTTCACACCAAAAGTGAAATGAAAAAGCCCCAGGCTGAATGAAAATGTAACTTCTCCGGGTCTGAACAGTAGCAAATGTGTGACAATTGTTACAAACACACAATGTTATGTTTATCCAAAGTCATTTTTGCTTATAATCTATGGTTTAAATGGGATTATCGAAGTTCAGAAGCAAACACATGTTTAATAAAATTTAGATTAAAAATCCTTGCCATCAAGGTTATTTGTCTTATTTAACATTTAATTAATTCAAGTTTGGGTCATAATCCGAGTTTGCATTTTACTGTTTTTATTCATTTTTAGGGAATTCTGATTCTGTTTTTCTGCAAGTGATATACATATTCACATTTAGTCTAGAAGTATATGTAGATATCTAACATTTAAAACAAATGCTACCACTTTTAGAGAAAAAAATAAGAAAAATAAATAAGAAAGTATATTTATTCCTTTGTTTTATTGCTGAGATATAAGCATGTTCTTGCGCCATGTAACAACTAAAGTAGGTTGTGGTAATTCCAATTTTTTTAAATTAAATTTTAATCCTGTCATAATCACATATTATTACACCACACCATTTTACTACTTAACATTATATAAAATGTTTCCAGTGAAAATAACATGCAAATAACGTTTTTGGAAAACTTTGTTGCCAGAGTCTAAATTACATTCTGGCTGTTGCTTTGGGCAAACAGATTCTGTTATATAAAAGGATGTCAGCTTCTTGAATAGATGCTGGCTGCATCCAAAACAATTTCTAGCGCTGCACATAATATCAGAACTGACAAAGTAGAAGTATTATGACACCATCTGTTGCTGATTGTGTGGCTGCTATAGCTTCATAAACCTGGCAATTTTTGAGAACTCATCTTGAGCAAAAAATAAGCGTGAATATTCATCCCCACCATATGAGAAAATCACTGAGTACATCATTGCATAGATTATGTAGTTGATAGTGGCATATAGAAATGGCAGTGTCAACAAAGGAAGCTGAGATTTTCTTAGTTACAACTAAGAAATAACAATGTTCTTTAGAGATTATTTTTTATTTAAAAAAGTGATTTCAACTTTTAGTACGTTTTCC
This sequence comes from Cyprinus carpio, assembly GCF_018340385.1. Taxonomy (NCBI): domain Eukaryota; kingdom Metazoa; phylum Chordata; class Actinopteri; order Cypriniformes; family Cyprinidae; genus Cyprinus; species Cyprinus carpio. The sequence goes on along the minus strand of NC_056585.1, from coordinate 21,204,473 downwards.
ACTTGAATGTCTATACCAGGAGTTCAATTTTGATGTAACAGTGGGTGACAAATTAATCTACGGTTAATGCAATTGTTGCAATGATATCGAAAATAAATTAGTGATATGAGCAATGACATATTTTTCAGAAAAGTATGTTTAAAAGAAGGCTGTCAACTATATTTTGTGTCCTCAGGTCCTCTGTGCCTTTTCTACAGGTATCAACTCCAGTTCAACATGTCACAGCTAGTACCTGTTAGTCTTAAGCCAGACCACAGGATTGTCAGGGTCAACAGTTCACAAGTGACAGAGCACAAATACTGCATCGCCTTCTGTTCTCAAAGCATACTGAAGAAAGCTGTCGGTATGATTTGGCAACCTTTTTCATTTGCAAAAGATAAAACCTCCATCAACAGCCGAAAGAACAGGTAAATGTCATTTTAAACAATCAAAATGGGCTCTGCAAGGTTTTTTCTGAGGTCCTATTATTGACAGTATAATATCTTCATATATTTTTAATCTAGGGACATCTAGATTATATACTATCTAGAATCTAAAATAAAAACATTTAAAGAATTGTACACTTTTCATTTCCTCTATTTACTTATGGAGTAATGAACCGCTGGGCCATGTGTCCCGTCGAAGTGGGCAGGTTACATCTGATAACATTTTTGCATTTTAATAACATTCTCATGCTGCAGTATGAGGTTTTTTTGCAATGCAAATATATAGTTTTTTTTTTTTTTTTGCAATGCAAATATATGCTGGCAGGATGGGAGTAGGTGCCATAGGTCGTGTATCCTCTGACTTTCTCAGAGATGGTAGGTTGCTATGGCAGGCAAGAATGAGACAAGAGCACGAAAATATAATCATTTTTATCCTTAATAATTCACAGTCACAATTATTAAAAAATAGTCAAATCAAGATGATAACTCTCTCTGTCTCTCTCTTTCGCTCTATATACATTTTAAATAGAACATAATATATTTAAGGAATCCACACACATATATGATTTTCTTTCATTCACATTGTCAGGTTTTTCAAGCACATTATTGAACTTTCTATTATAATTTATCTTTCCAGACAGGCTCTTTCGAGTCTGTCATTTTCTTTCCCCTGTCCATCACCAAGTCATATAACATTTCAATTTTGTTGGTAATTTTATGTTTGGGTTTTTTTTTGTGAAAACATTTTAGCCAACTTTTATTGGTAACTGATAGCTACCAGTTTAAAAACATTCTATATATGTTAGCAAACCTATTTAATTCAAAAGCTGAAGGAAGGTTTCTCTGCTATTCTCAAACAGTGTTTTTAGATTTTACTAAATTTTTTGGAAAACCAAAAATCATTAGCTGGGTTATGCACGTACACTGTTCTCATTATGGGCATTTTGATTCAGGCCTTCACCAAGAGCACTGCCCACACTGTTTACATTTATGAAGACCTTTGTCTTTTCTTTGGCATTCTGTACCTTTCTATTCAGCCTTTTGATTTACTGGCAAAACAAGTGCAAGATCTTCCAACCATGAAGCTATACAGGCCAATGAATTTTATTTTTATTGTTGGTTTCTGTTAAAACTGTTTTTATGAGGGTCGTGATACATCTCTATGGTTTTACTCTTATA